>NW_027196314.1:65000-97254 GCF_038502225.1 Cherax quadricarinatus | reverse complement strand
AGAGATCAGCACCCACACCTGTAGAGAGATCAGCACCCACACCTGTAGAGAGATCAGCACCCACACCTGTAGAGAGATCAGCACCCACACCTGTAGAGAGATCAGCACCCACACCTGTAGAGAGACCAGCACCAACACCTGAAGAGACCAGCACCCACACCTGTAGAGAGACCAGCACCCACACCTGTAGAGAGATCAGCACCCACACCTGTAGAGAGATCAGCACCCACACCTGTAGAGAGATCAGCACCCACACCTGTAGAGAGACCAGCACCAACACCTGAAGAGACCAGCACCCACACCTGTAGAGAGACCAGCACCCACACCTGTAGAGAGATCAGCACCCACACCTGTAGAGAGATCAGCACCCACACCTGTAGAGAGATCAGCACCCACACCTGTAGAGAGACCAGCACCAACACCTGAAGAGACCAGCACCCACACCTGTAGAGAGACCAGCACCCACACCTGTAGAGAGATCAGCACCCACACCTGTAGAGAGACCAGCACCAACACCTGAAGAGACCAGCACCCACACCTGTAGAGAGACCAGCACCCACACCCGTAGAGACCAGCACCCACACCTGTAGAGAGACAAGCACCCACACCTGTAGAGAGACTCGCACCAACACCTGAAGAGACCAGTACCCACACCTGTAGAGAGACCAGTACCCACACCTGTAGAGACCAGCACCCACACCTGTAGAGACCAGCACCAACACCTGTAGAGACCAGCACCCACACCTGTAGAGAGACCAGCACCCACATCTGTAAAGAGACCAGCACCAACATCTGAAGAGACCAGTACCCACACCTGTAGAGAGACCAGTACCCACACCTGTAGAGACCAGCACCCACACCTGTAGAGACCAGCACAAACACCTGTAGAGACCAGCACCCACACCTGTAGAGAGACCAGCACCCACACCTGTAGAGAGACCAGCACCCACACCTGTAGAGACCAGCACCCACACCCGTAGAGACCAGCACCCACACCTGTAGAGAGACCAGCACCCACACCTGTAGAGACCAGCACCCACACCCGTAGAGACCAGCACCCACACCCGTAGAGACCAGCACCCACACCTGTAGAGAGACCAGCACCCACACCTGTAAAGAGACCAGCACCAACACCTGAAGAGACCAGTACCCACACCTGTAGAGAGACCAGTACCCACACCTGTAGAGAGACTGCTACCCACTCTTATATATCAGAGAAGTAGTTGTTACAACACATGCACGTGGGGCGGTGAAGACTATTTTATGTTCAATTCCAGAGAAGAAAGTTCATCAGGCGAATTCCAGGAGGATAATAAGAGACGCAGGACCGACACTTCACCATCACTTGTTCTCAACATTACCTTCATAAAGCATTGTGTTGCAACACCATCACTTGCTCTCAACATTACCTTCATAAAGCATTGTGTTGCAACACCATCACTTGTTCTCAACATTACCTTCATAAAGCATTGTGTTGCAACACCATCACTTGCTCTCAACATTACCTTCATAAAGCATTGTGTTGCAACACCATCACTTGCTCTCAACATTACCTTCATAAAGTATCGTGTTGCAACACCATCACTTGCTCTCAACATTACCTTCATAAAGTATTGTGTTGCAACACCATCACTTGCTCTCAACATTACCTTCATAAAGCATTATGTTGCAACACCATCACTTGCTCTCAACATTACCTTCATAAAGCATTGTGTTGCAACACCATCACTTGTTCTCAACATTACCTTCATAAAGCATTGTGTTGCAACACCATCACTTGCACTCAACATTACCTTCATAAAGCATTGTGTTGCAACACCATCACTTGCTCTCAACATTACCTTCATAAAGTATTGTGTTGCAACACCATCACTTGCACTCAACATTACCTTCATAAAGTATTGTGTTGCAACACCATCACTTGCTCTCAACATTACCTTCATAAAGTATTGTGTTGCAACACCATCACTTGCTCTCAACATTACCTTCATAAAGTATTGTGTTGCAACACCATCACTTGCTCTCAACATTACCTTCATAAAGCATTGTGTTGCAACCCCATCACTTGCTCTCAACATTACCTTCATAAAGCATTGTGTTGCAACACCATCACTTGCTCTCAACATTACCTTCATAAAGTATTGTGTTGCAACACCATCACTTGCTCTCAACATTACCTTCATAAAGTATTGTGTTGCAACACCATCACTTGCTCTCAACATTACCTTCATAAAGCATTGTGTTGCAACACCATCACTTGCTCTCAACATTACCTTCATAAAGTATTGTGTTGCAACACCATCACTTGCTCTCAACATTACCTTCATAAAGTATTGTGTTGCAACACCATCGCTTGCTCTCAACATTACCTTCATAAAGCGTTATGTTGCAACACCATCACTTGCTCTCAACATTACCTTCATAAAGTATTGTGTTGCAACACCATCACTTGCTCTCAACATTACCTTCATAAAGTATTGTGTTGCAACACCATCACTTGCTCTCAACATTACCTTCATATAGTATTGTGTTGCAACACCATCACTTGCTCTCAACATTACCTTTATAAAGTATTGTGTTGCAACACCATCACTTGCTCTCAACATTACCTTCATAAAGTATTGTGTTGCAACACCATCACTTGCTCTCAACATTACCTTCATAAAGCATTGTGTTGCAACACCATCACTTGCTCTCAACATTACCTTCATAAAGCATTGTGTTGCAACACCATCACTTGTTCTCAACATTACCTTCATAAAGCATTGTGTTGCAACACCATCACTTGCTCTCAACATTACCTTCATAAAGCATTGTGTTGCAACACCATCACTTGCTCTCAACATTACCTTCATAAAGCATTGTGTTGCAACACCATCACTTGCTCTCAACATTACCTTCATAAAGCATTATGTTGCAACACCATCACTTGCTCTCAACATTACCCTCATAAAGCATTGTGTTGCAACACCATCACTTGCTCTCAACATTACCTTCATAAAGCATTGTGTTGCAACCCCATCACTTGCTCTCAACATTACCTTCATAAAGCATTGTGTTGCAACACCATCACTTGCTCTCAACATTACCTTCATAAAGTATTGTGTTGCAACACCATCACTTGCTCTCAACATTACCTTCATAAAGTATTGTGTTGCAACACCATCACTTGTTCTCAACATTACCTTCATAAAGCATTGTGTTGCAACACCATCACTTGCTCTCAACATTACCTTCATAAAGTATTGTGTTGCAACACCATCAGTTGCTCTCAACATTACCTTCATAAAGTATTGTGTTGCAACACCATCACTTGCTCTCAACATTACCTTCATAAAGTATTGTGTTGCAACACCATCACTTGCTCTCAACATTACCTTCATAAAGTATTGTGTTGCAACACCATCACTTGCTCTCAACATTACCTTCATAAAGCATTATGTTGCAACACCATCACTTGCTCTCAACATTACCTTCATAAAGTATTGTGTTGCAACACCATCACTTGCTCTCAACATTACCTTCATAAAGTATTGTGTTGCAACACCATCACTTGCTCTCAACATTACCTTCATAAAGCATTGTGTTGCAACACCATCACTTGCTCTCAACATTACCTTCATAAAGTATTGTGTTGCAACACCATCACTTGCTCTCAACATTACCTTCATAAAGTATTGTGTTGCAACACCATCACTTGCTCTCAACATTACCTTCATAAAGCATTGTGTTGCAACACCATCACTTGTTCTCAACATTACCTTCATAAAGCATTGTGTTGCAACACCATCACTTGCTCTCAACATTACCTTCATAAAGCATTGTGTTGCAACACCATCACTTGCTCTCAACATTACCTTCATAAAGCATTGTGCTGTAACACCATCACCTCCCCCTCCCCCCCCCCACATCATTCAATATAGTGTCACCATCGGTCGACTCTGACGTCAGTATGCAAAACGTCCAGCGTTTTAAATGTTATAGAAAAAACAAGAGCAGCGAGAGTAACAATGTATATATTGTGTTTTATGTTTTTTTTTTACTAATAAGAGATTAATGAATAAAATTGTGAAAGCTCTATAGATTATTATTTACTCATTGTTTGACTCAAGAAATTACTTGCATTGGCCACGCTAGCTGGAGATTCGTCTGTTTGCATTTGGGTCAAGGTGCCTGTGCTAACCCTATGGTGTAGAAATATACCTAGTTGGATGAATCTTATTGTGGCTAGCTGGTCTAGTGGCTAACGCGACGGGCTGGAGTTTTGAGACTCTATGACCGCGGGTTCAATCCCGGCCGGGGGTATGACTCATTGTTTGGTTGTGGAAACCTCTAAAATGCTGGACCCAGAGCTGTAGCTTTTCTCATAATGGGTCAGGAGCTGTAACACTTGTTACCCCTTTGATGAGCTAAACAAAGGTTATGGCTGTCACCGGCGATATTACTCGCGTTTTAAAAACATAAGAAAGAACACTGCAGCAGGTCTGTTGCCCATGCAAGGCAGGTCCAAGTGACCTCCCGGCTTAAACCAATGACCCACCTAGTCAGGTCAGGTCACATCCAATTAAGGAACATGGAATCAGTCCTATTAGCACAAGCTAGTCAAGTTCAACACACACCCACTCACGTATTTACCCAACCTATTTTTTTAAAATACACAACGTCTTAGCTTAGCATCTACGACGGTACTCGGGAGTTTGTTCCACTCATCCACAACTCTATTACCAAACCAGTGCTTTCCTATATCCTCCCTGAATCTGAATTTTTCCAACTTAAATCATTGCTGTGAGTTCTGTCTTTGCTAGATATTTTTAGCACGCTATTTACATTCCCTATATTTATTCCTGTTTTCCGTTTATATCCCTTTCTAGAGAGTACAGATTCAGGGCCCTCAGTCTATCCTCATAGGGAAGATTTCTGATACATGGGATCAACTTTGTCATCCTCCTTTGTACGTTTTTCAGTGCGTTTGTATCTATTCTGTAATACGGTGACGAGAACTGTGCAGCACAATCTAAATGAGGCCTGACCTAATATGTATAGAGTTGAAGAACAACATGATGACTCCTCGTATTTATTGCGAACACTAATGCACTGTTGTCTTGGTTTTAGATTACTGCTAACCAGAACTCCCAAATCTTTCTAGCAATCAGTAATATTAAGATCTACATTACTTAGTTTATATGTGGCATGGTTATTTTCTTGTCCAACATTTAGAACTTTGCATTTGTCTATATTAAACTGCATCTGCCACTTCTCCTGGATTGTTCTAATGTCCTCATTAGAATGAATTAGGCGACCTATATTGGTGTCATCAGAAGACTTGCATGCCAGGTATTGCTTTACAAACAAAACTCTGAGAAAATCTTATATGATTATAATGATGAATCTTAACCTGAACTTTAGCTACAGTAGAGACCAACTACTGTTATCATATAAAACAATTGTTCCCAAAATGTTTTCAGGTTTCCGCCCCCTTGGTTCCCAGGTCACATCACTAGCGCCCCCCCCCCACACACACACTAGCCCCCCCTTGGTTCCCAACACACACTCAGACAAACACACCTCTTTCTTGGTATTAAATTTACTACATAAATTCAAAACATCAGCTATTCAAACACTATAACAAGCTTATTTATTTCGCAAATAAAAGTTAACATAGTAAACCAATTTATTTAACTAAATGAAAGGGTAAATTTACATCTGATCTGAAACAACATTGTCTTCATAATTTTAATAAGATGGATGTGCACGGACATCAGCTCCTCAACATCAGTCTTGAAGGCGCAAAGAAATATTAGATACCCAGTTTCAGTAATTTTCAGTCTGTTTCTTTGCTTAGAATAAGGCTTGGCGACCGACATGAAGCCTCACTCTACTAAATGTGATGTTGGGAAGACAATAAAGTACATCTTGACGCTGTTCCACAGTGCACAGTATTGCTCAATTTTTTTTTCCCAAAAAATTTTGATAAGACTTTTTGAACTTAGGCCTCAGGTCAATGTCATTTTCGAGTAAAATAACTTCCTGTTTCCTCACTGTTGATACATAGGAATAGATTAATAACCCATTATGGTATTTTAAACAAAAAATAAAGGTCCTGCAATCTGTCAGGCATGTCTTTATGCAGGTCATTCAGGAGTGTACAGTATACTTGAAGATCATCGTCTGGTTTGCTCTTCTCCAAATTTGAGGCTGGGAAACTGGAAGAACTCACGACGGGCTGTGTTACGTTTGAATAACTGAAAACTGGACAGAACAGTGGAAAGGGCTGATTTCACTCTGATATGATTAACCTCATTTCCTTGCAATTGCATATTAATTTCTTTGAACTTTGTGAATACATCTGACAAATAAGCAATATCATGTTTGATGTTTCTCGGCTCAACACAGAACAGAAATGCAGTCTTGGAAGAATTCAACAACTGTTTAAAAAGTGTAGAGAAACCCATCAGGGAGTTTCCCTTTGACAGCCATCTAACTTCTGTGTACAACAACAATCATTCAAAATCTCCTTCATTCTCAGTAAAGAGCTGACGAAAACAGTCGGGGATTGAGAGCGTGTGCCTTGATTTTATTTACTGCTGTGAGAACAGTGCTTAATGATTTGTGAAGTTGACCAGTTAGGTTTTTTGTAACCAGCTGTTATCTGTGGATTACAAAGTGCACCGTAAACACACCAGGTACAGCTTTTTTTCAAGAAACTGATGAAGCCACAGTAACAATCTGTCATGGATGGTGCCTCATCTGTTGCACAAAAAGAATGTTGGTACACGGGATGTCCGTCTCTTTGAAAAAAGTCTCAACAACACGAAATACTGACTCCCCTTTTGTATTTGTTTCTAGTTTCTTTGCAAATAACAGCTCTTGAACCAAACTTTCATCTCTGATGAAACGAATATAAACAGGAAGGAAAGATTCATTGCCTGACAAAGTGGACTCACCTAAGTCAAATTCTGTTGTCTTAGGGATGCTGCACAGTATCCTTAGTGTTTTCAGCAATTTCATCCACTCTTCTTAGAACAGACTTATCACTCTGAGAAATAACTTTAATAATTTGTTCAGCAGACCTGTTTAAAGCTGTGTTCTGAACCTCACTTACTGCTGCCAGAATAAGCTCTTCCCCAGCTGTATGAGGACTGCAAGATCCAGCAATGAGATATTGTATGATGCACACAAACCATCACTGGATTGCTGTGAAGTGATACCAAATATATTTCTAATTGTCTTCAGTTTCTGTAAGTTTTCAAGAAGTGACTGAAAATATGCTAAATTTTCGTCTGCTTTGTCAGAGTGTATATTCTTTAAATTTTCCAGAAGCCTGGGAGGTTTCATGGCTTCATTTCAAAAGTCTTTCACCCAGTAGGCACATTGGTTGCTGCTGGTTATTTAATGCTGATACAAATCCATATTTCAGATATTCCACACTGTATTGCCAATACTTCTTTTTTGTCTTCTGTGCTGCGGCCATATTTTATTCTGAACAAAAAAATATGTTCTTTGTAAAATCATGCCAACCACAACAAAATACAGCAGAAATATACAGCAATCCATTTACTAGAAGAAGTACATTACACACTAATACAAGCATAAATGTTAAATGTTACGACGTGTAGCTGGTAACACAACATAGCCTATATATGTATAATATGTACATGTACATTCATAAAATACATGTTCACGCTGCCTGATGTTACATAAACATAATTGAATACACAGTATGCTATTACATAGAACGACAAAACAAATCATTTAAAAAAAAAATGTAAAAACAACAGGGAAACAAAGAAATACTGTGGGGACCCCAACAAACCTGGCGACGGGTGAGAATGTCTGGTTATGGGTGAGAGAGAACAGCAAAACAAAACATTTGTATCAAATATAAACTTACGTAAAAAGACTGAAGATAACTTGTAGTGTGTACAGACTTAGAGCCTTGGCACTTGTAGACTTGAAAACCAGACCACCACCACCACTGTCTGCTCTGGCTGGTGTGTGGTGCGTCCCAACAAAAGTTCGGACTTTTAACTCTGACTTTGGACCACAAAATAAAATAAAAGTATACTTTCTTGTATAACTCTATGTTAATTTTATTCTTTGTAAAGCACTTGTGTTATTTAAGTTTTCGTGACTCAGATTTTGTCACATAGATTTTGTAAAACAACGCTCCCTTGGATCTGATGCCAACTTTCCGCACCCTTTCCGACCCCTTTTTTCCTCAATTTCCTACATAAAAACTCAATTTCTTACTTTTTATATCTGATTTCACTGGTTATTTTCGTTAGTCACATACAGTAGTAATTCCTCGCCAAATAATCTTGATTAGTTTTTAAGTGAATAATTAATAAATTAAGTATTTTCAGTCTTTGTACAACTGAAACATCCTAACAGCTCCTTGTCCTTACTATAAGATAAGATTTTCTTCGGATTTTTAACCCCGGAGGGTTAGTTACCCAGGATAACCCAAGAAAGTCAGTGCGTCATCAAGGACTGTATAACTTATTTCCATTGGGGTCCTTAATCTTGTCCCCCAGGATGCGACCCACACCAGTCGACTAACACCCAATTACCTATTTGCTGCTAGGTGAACATGACAATAGGTGTAAGGAAACACGTCGAAATGTTTCCACCCCGGCGGGAATCGAACCCGGGCCCTCCGTGTGTGAAGCTAGAGCTTTAGCCACCAGGCACCCCACCCAAACTACTTCATCTTTTGCTAGGATTTTAAATGACTCTTCCCTCAGCTGCTGTGGTCAGTAGTGGCAGCTCCGTCTCCCTCAGCTGCTGTGGTCAGTAGTGGCAGCTCCGTCTCCCTCAGCTGCTGTGGTCAGTAGTGGCAGCTCCGTCTCCCTCAGCTGCTGTGGTCAGTAGTGGCAGCTCCGTCTCCCTCAGCTGCTGTGGTCAGTAGTGGCAGCTCCGTCTCCCTCAGCTGCTGTGGTCAGTAGTGGCAGCTCCGTCTCCCTCAGCTGCTGTGGTCAGTAGTGGCAGCTCCGTCTCCCTCAGCTGCTGTGGTCAGTAGTGGCAGCTCCGTCTCCCTCAGCTGCTGTGGTCAGTAGTGGCAGCTCCGTCTCCCTCAGCTGCTGTGGTCAGTAGTGGCAGCTCCGTCTCCCTCAGCTGCTGTGGTCAGTAGTGGCAGCTCCGTCTCCCTCAGCTGCTGTGGTCAGTAGTGGCAGCTCCGTCTCCCTCAGCTGCTGTGGTCAGTAGTGGCAGCTCCGTCTCCCTTAGCTGCTGTGGTTACTTTCTCCCTCAAAAGCTCTACTTGTGGTCAGTAGTGGCTCATCAGTCTCCCTCAACTTTCTCTATTTTCCTCAGGATTTTCATGTATATTAAACTGAGGATCGCTAATATAGGTAGTGATCTGATCAGAGTACAATCCAGCTGAACTCTCTTTTTCCAATGTTATCTCATAATCTGCTGCTTATCTAAACACATTTTCACAGCTGTCATAATCAAAACATGTGTGGTTGGATTTAGTGTCTACATTTATCTGTTGTGTTCGCTCTGTCTACACCTGTATACGTCATTCGCTAAACAACTATTTCTATAGATAACACTTACACATTTAGGTGCCTGATAGTGCTACAATATTACCAAGAGTATATACAGAGGTTCTTGACAGGTTTACCTGCTTTTTTTGTCAATATGAAAGATCTACCAGGTTTGTTTTATCTCCGTATTTCTTTAGTAGTTGTGTTTTGATTTTTGTACAAGGTCACAAAATCAAAATCAGAGTTTCGATGTGTGTTCTCTTGAAATTTTCATATAATGTTTAAATATGACATGTATAGGATATTGCTTCAATGGGAAATCTTATTTTATATTACGTAAATTAGATACACGTGCAATAGCTGGGTATCATTATTGAGGAAACGTTTCGTCACACACTGGCTTCATCAGTCCAATACAAAAAGGAATAATGAAGATAAAGAGTGTGAGGCAATCAGTCCTTCAGTCTTATCAAGACTGATTGATTACATCGAATACACGCTGAGGGACTGATTACCTCAAACTCCACCTGATCTTCGCCATTCTTCTTTGTATTGGGCTGATGAAGTCACTGTGTGGCGAAACGTTCCCACAAGACACCTAAGTGTTGCACAGGTGTTGAACTGAGGAAATCACAGACTGAGGAAACGTTCCCGCAAGACACCTAAGTATTGCACAAGTGTTGAACTGAGGAAGTCACAGACTGGCGATACGTTCCCACAAGACACCTAAGTGTTGCACAAGTGTCTCAGTCATCAACTTACCACGTTTCTGAACCATTTATCTACAAGAGATACAAAGTATTTGGCTACTGTTTGTTGCTGTGACAAACTACAACTTAAATGTATTTCCTTCTTTGCCAAATCCCAGAAATATATTCCAGTTTCCCAGAAGCCTAGTCCAGCCTCCTCTTTAATGTATGCCTCAGGAAAAGCCTTGGGCCGGCGAAAAAAAATTAATGCAGAAAAAACTGTATGTATATGTATTCATACGTATGCATGTGCCTATATTTACTTTTGCGTATGTATGCGCGTATGTACGTATTTGTGCGCATGTATTTATAGTTAACGTATTAACGTATTAACGTGTGCATCTCTTTGTGTATATGTGTATTAGTTTGCATACGTGTGAGTGTGTATGCGTTTGCGCATGAATGCTTATGTATATATACAGCTTGTAAGTGTACTCACCTATATATACTCATCTATATGTACTCATTTATATATCGTTGCAGGGGTCGATTCATAGCTCCTGACCTAGCCTTTTTCGCTGGTCATACCTCTTCTTAAAGCTATGTATTGATCCCGCCTCTACTACTTCACTCTGCAGATCGTTCCACTTCCTGACAAATCTAACCTAAAGAAATACTTCCTAACATCTCTATAACTCATCTGAGTTTTTAACTTCCAGTTGTGTCCTCTGAAGCATTCTGTGCCTGTTCATCTATTCTAGGGAATTCCTCTCAGTATTTTATACATCGTTATCATATCCCTCCTGTCTTCCAGTGTCATCAGGCTGAGGCCCCTCAACCACTGCACTTTCTCCAGTTTCTTCAAGTGCTGGACCAGGTGTGGGTTCGATACTGATGCTGCGTACTCCAACACAGTCTGACGTACACAGTGTACAATGTCGTGAATGATTCCTTACCTAGTTGTCGAAAATCTTTCTTACATTTACCAGAGAGGCATTTGCTGCAGCAAAGTGTTTATGTATATGTGTACACATATGCATGAGCATGTGTACACATATGCATAGACAAGAGTGTATACATGTGTACACATATGCATAAGCATGTATGTGTGGTACTTAGTGGGAAGATTCTTGTAATTTTGTAATAGTTAAAAATTGAAAAGGAGAGGCGGGACACCGACAAGTAGTATAAGAAACATTAATTACAGTGTTCATGACAGGTTCAAAAAATTCACTGTCGACTGCCAACCAACTTTCCTACAGACACATGTCTACAGTCTACCTAAAACTCACAAACCCCATGAACACCTTAAGCCCATCACCTAAGGGATTGGTAGTGTGTGTGACACAGGCTTGCGCTTGTGGCGGCCAAGAGTCTCTCACAGTTGGAGGAGACTAAGTCAATACCATGTTAGGCACTCTGATCACTTCATCTCCTGGTTTATCAGTGTGTAAATAAGACAGTGTGTGAGTTATGGTATTTTATTTTTGACAACCTTTTGTTTACTGGGACTGTCAGGATAGATGAGTGAATAGTATAGTGTGAGTAGGGCCGATTGTGGTACATAGTAACGTATCTTAGAGAGAATCCCAAGTGTTATAGATACTTTTTTTATGTATTGGACATGGGTGCTGAATTTCAGGTTGCCGTCAAGGTGTAGGCCCAGGAATTTGCCCTCATTATGTTTAGCAATAAGAGCGTTGTCAATCATAATGTTCAGTTGGGCAACACCTGCTCTGTTACCAAACATAATATAGAAGGTTTTGTCAGCATTAAGTGTTGGTTTATTGGCAGTCATCCAGGTTGGTATTTTTACTAGCTCTTCGTTAACAGTAGTGTTGAGTGAGGCAAGATTCGGGTGGGAGATGACATAAGTAATGTCGTCAGGAAAGAGAATAGGTTTCAGGTGTTGTAATATATTAGGAAGATCATTGATGTATTAGAGGAAGAACAGGGGACCAAGGACAGTTCCCTGTGGCACTCCAGTATCAAGTAGTCGTGTTGAGGAAGTCGTGTCCTTAATAGAGACGTATTGATACCTGTTAGGTAGGATTTGACGTATGTAAGTGCGTGGCCACTTATACCATAATGGTCAAGTATGTGGAGTAGGATGCCGTGGTCTACTGCATCAAAAGCTTTCCTTAGGTCTTTGAAGAGTCCTAATAGATATTCGTTTTTACCACTGCTTTGTAAAGCAGGTCCAGCAGTTTTACAATTGCATCATTTGTGCTTTTGTTTTTTTTCTGAAGCCAAATTGGTAGTTGACTATACTTTGTACTGTTATAAATGAATATAATCTCTTGTGCAATAATTTCTCAAAGAAATTGGTGTAACCCTTGCTGTCTTGAGTAGTGTTGGGAAAGTGCTAGTTTCTAGAGATTTGTTAAAGAGTAATGAAATAGCATGCGAAAGAACATGAGCCGCTAGCTTGTACAATAATGGTGGGATTTGAGACAGGTTCCCTGATTTATTTTTAAGTAGCTTGATAATCATGGTGGGCTCGATAGGTGCAAGACAGAAGGAGGTTGGGAAATTCCCGTGTAAGTAATCACTTGCTCGGGCGTTGGTACTGGGATTTTAATGGAGAGATTTGATACTATGGATGAGAAGAAGTCATTTATCTTGTTAACTGTATCAACAGGCTGAAGTTGTGTTTCATTCGGTTTAGTTAGGACATTATCCATAGTTTTTTCAGTTTGTGAGTGCCCAGAAGCTGAGAGAGTGTTTCTCAGGTCTTTTTTTCAGATCTCACCTTGTTTTGCTGATTCTGCTTGAATAGTACAATTGCTTGGCCTTTCTTGTTATTTTGGTGAGAAATGATCCATACAAAAACAAATTAACTCATTTGTTTTTTCAAGAGCTGCATTACTTAATATTTTCTTGGGTAAAGAAGCATTTACAGCATTACAAGATAGGAAATCTTTGTTTCATCTGCCTTTCAAAACATCTACGAGCAAGATGCTTTACTGAATACACACATCACTACACTACACACATCACTGCAGTACACACGTCACTACACTAAACATATCACTACACTACACACATCACTGCAGTACACACGTCACTACACTAAACATATCACTACACTACACACATCACTGCAGTACACACGTCACTACACTAAACATATCACTACACTACGCACATCACTGCAGTGCACACGTCACTACACTAAACATATCACTACACTACACACATCACTGCAGTACACACGTCACTACACTAAACATATCACTACACTACACACATCACTGCAGTACACACGTCACTACACTAAACACATCACTACACTGCACACATCACTGCATTGCACACGTCACTACACTAAACATATCACTACACTACGCACATCACTGCAGTACACACGTCACTACACTAAACATATCACTACACTACGCACATCACTGCAGTGCACACGTCACTACACTAAACATATCACTACACTACGCACATCACTGCAGTACACACGTCACTACACTAAACATATCACTACACTACGCACATCACTGCAGTACACACGTCACTACACTAAACATATCACTACACTACACATATCACTGCAGTACACACGTCACTACACTAAACACATCAACACACTACACACACATCACTACACTGCACTGCGGTACACACACACTTCATTACATGTGTCACTACACTACACACATTTTACACTACACTACGCACATCACTATACTACACTACGCACATCACTATACTACACACATCACAACATTATGCACATCACTACACTGCACATGTCATTACACTACACACAATACTACACACATCACTACGATTCACACATCACTACACTACACACATCACAACACTACATACATCATTACACTACACACGTCATTACACTACACACATCACCACATTCCTCACATCACTAGACTACAAACTTCACTACACTACACATGCCACTATGCACATCACTACACTGCACACATTACTACACTTCACACATTACTACACTACACACATCGCTGCGCTATTCTCATCACTACACTACACATGTTGCTGCACTATTCTCATCGCTACCCTACACACATCAGTACCCTACACACATCACTACACTACACAAATCACTACACTGCACACATCACTACACTACACACATCACAACCCTACACGCATCACTGCTCTGCACTCGTCAATAACACTGCACACATCTTACACTACACATGTTACTATACTACACACATAACTACATTACTCACATCACTGTACTACACATCACCACATGTCACTACACTACATATATCACTTCAATACACATGCCACTACTCTACACATGTCACTACCCTACACACATCACTACAATACACTTTTGACTAAACTACACATATCACTACACTTCACAAATCATTTCACTACATATATCACTACAGTACACATATCACAACACTACACACATCACTACACTTCACTCATCATAGACAGCATATGTGAGCAGCTCTCAGCTGTTATATACCACTGTTGTAACAATAGTGGTATATAACACCCAGAACTCACCACGTGGAGGTAGTTGCTCAGCGAGTTCCTTTTTTTTTTTTTTTTTAAATCAATAAAACCCTCACAGTTTACATTTTCCCCTCGAACTTTTCACTTTTTCTTACCACAACCAGATCTTCTCTGACGAAGCTCGGTGCATTTTACAGTGTAGTCAGGTTTCGTTTTGCTTTTTTCGGCTCTTATCAAATCAATCAAGACCTCTACTCCAGGACGCTCGGCTGGGCTCTTCACTTGGCAGTCAGTAATCCATTTTCGCATGCGTTTAGGGAGTCTCACACCCAAGTACTTTCGTTGCTCCTGGAAGAGCATGGCAATGCTGTAAGCATCAGAGGTGGGTGTGGCAGGCTTGCTGTCTCGTACTTCTGGAGCCACCCAGTCAAGGTATTTTTTCTTCTTCTTGGAGAGAGGGTGTTTGTAGAGAATGCAGTTTTTCTCTGTGACATTTCCAAAATCAATTAAAGTTGTTTTAGGTCCATTTTTGGTATTCTTGATGCAAATATTATCATTTTTAATATCGTTGTGGGACATCCCATAAGAGCCCAGTTGCTTGACAGTGTGACAGAGACCTTCCATAATGTCCAGTAAGTTTTCTTGGTTGAGAACGTTTTGGTTGGCATACTCAAACAGTGAGAACCCATTGTAGTTGGTAAGGAGTGAGCAGCTCTGGATTTCCACCCCTACAAGGGATTGCGTTCCCGGGACATCCTTAACCTGCACCAGGCATTTCACTTCTTTCATTAGGTCGTCATATGGGAATTTACCTATGAACTTCTTGATGACAAAATCGTGTTTGTGGCTCCACACTCGCCAACACTGGCCAGCGGCACCTTCTCCCAGGAGAGTGGTTTTTCCTCCCCTTTTCAATGCCTTGACGTCATCAGCAGTCAGGATATCTGTCCCACTCTCTCGGCAAGGCTTTGCAAGTTGGTGAATAACCTCCACTGTACAGCGGTTGTGACTTTTTGCCATTGTATAGTAAGACCAAAAGAACTGATCAAAGTAGACATGTGTATTGTTGTATAATGACACGTTTCGTGTAGTATAGGGTGACATGCATAGTGTGGTGAAGTGTGAAGTATGTAGTGTAGCATAGTGTGACGTGTGAAGGGAATAGCATAGTGACATGTGTATTGAAGTGACGTCTATAGCGTAGTGACGTGTGTAGGGTAGTGACGTGTGTAGTATAGTGATGTGTGTAGTGTAGTGACATGTGTAGTGTAGAGATGTGTGTAATGTAATGACTTGTGAAGTGAAGTGACGTGTGTAGTGTAGTATAGTGTGACGAGTGATGTGCATAGTGTAGTGACACATGTATTGTAGTGATGTCTACAGTGTAGTGACATATGTAGTGTAGTTTAAAAAAAAAAGCTTTCTGGGTAGCCTAAAAGAAAAACTTTTTTTCTTTTTAGGTCACCCTGCCTTGGTAGGATATGGCCGGGATTTAAAAAAAGTTAAAATGTGTACAAAACTCATGTGGGTCATACAGGACTGTGATGTGATGTGTAAGGATAGAGGTCAGTAGAGTTGGGGTTAGTGCTAGTGCAAAGTTAATGTTAAAGTTTGTGCAATGTAATAGCTACTTTTATAAAGCCAAAGAGAGATTCTGTGTTGAGTGTGGGACTTATGCCGAGGAGGGAAGAGTGAGCACTTCAGGGCATTGAAGATAATAAAAGTAAATTCTGTGTGCTCGTTGATGATTTATTAAGATATGGGGAAGCAAGAGCTTGGCCTGGCAGTGTTCACACAGAAGTGTCAGGTGTTTCTCCATGTGGTATCTGTGAGTCATGATCAAGTAAGTTTAGTTTCCTACACTTCAAACGATTGAAATTGTTTTCGATCAAACTGCAGACCGATAAAAAAAAATTGTATTCTAACTCGGACTAACGTTGTTGCCTTTGGGAGATTAGTAGGTTATGAACAGAGGCTTTACTGGCTGAATCTACATATTTATTGCCCTAAGCAACAATGTATTCATGGACTGGGTAAAAAAAAGTACTTGTGCTTGCTAGAAATGTTACACATCCACTGTTGTTTGGGAAAGTCAAATTTCTGAATAACTTGTAAGACACTCTGGGAATCTGAAAAAATATCAGATGAAGAGGTGGGTATACAGTATTTGTAATGTATATAATAGCAGTGAATATTGCCTATATCTCTGTTGTGAAAATGCTGGATAACTCTAGCAAATGTCTTTAATTACTCTACCTGGAAAAATAGTCACATACCCTACAACATCTGAGAATTTAGCACCGTTAATGTACTCTGCAGTAGCATAAGACTGTGATTTAAAGTTTTAATTAAAGGAAGAGAGCACAAGTTCATAGCAGATATATATGACACACATTCGATTATGTAATGCGGAGGAACAAACCTGAATCTATGGATCTTCCCAAAGAGGGAGAGATAGTTCCAGAATTTGTATAGGAAGGCTGAAGGGCTGCAATAAATGAAATTGATGGTTAAATGAAATATTGTAATCTTTCTGACATCTGTTATTATTTTGTACATAAGAATTGTGAAGGTGAGGGAAGTGAGCAAAACAAAGATAGTGATCATTGAGTACTGAAAATAAAAGATATACACAAATAACCCGCATATAGGAGGTTGAAACTTAAGGCAACTTTTCACCTTAAGTTGGACCATTAACTAGTCACACTAGACAGAAAAACCTTTAGACATAATCCTTAATGATGCAAAATTTAAAGTTTATTAAGAGTACCTATCGAGGCTGAGAAATGTACTTGGCATCCATAATAAAGTTTATATACAGTAACAGCTCTGAATGAAAGTGAAGAAGAGTTTGTATATCAGCTCTGTAAGGGGCCATAGATTAGACTGGGGAATTACCTCGAGTATACCTGGAGGGTGTTCTGGGGCTGAACGACCCCTCAGCCTGGTCCATGACCAAGCCTCGCAGTGGATCAGGGTCTGATCAACTAGACTGTTACTACCTGACTCATGGGAAGTAATCAGGTTCAATCTAAGGAAGTAGTCCTGTCAACTGAGGTGTTTCGGTGCTAGTGATGGGTTCTTGCTGCAAGGAATTGAACTTAGTCTTTCCCTTCCATGCACCTGTGTGACCCTTACGGTTTTAGCACTTTCCCATGAGCAAAATCATTCAAGAAGGATACCTTGAGACTGCTAAAATTCTCTTTATTTGAGAAACTGGATCTATCCTTCCTCTGGAACAAGCTGGATTACCTCATTTTCCAGGATGTTTATCACTACTACGATTTATAGATTACAGGTTAAGTGCACAGGTACAAATGTAATAATAATAATAATAATAATAATAATAATAATAATAATAATAATAATAATAATAATAATAATAATAATAATAATAATAATAATAATAATAATAATAATAATAATAATAATGATAGTGATAATAATAATGATGCCAGGTGTAAATGATAATGGGAGCCCTTTGATTGAACTTTGTATGGAAAGGGGTTTAGATATAGGTAATACATATTTTAAGAAAAAGAGGATAAATAAGTATACAAGATATGATGTAGGGCGAAATGACAGTAGTTTGTTGGATTATGTATTGGTAGATAAAAGACTGTTGAGTAGACTTCAGGATGTACATGTTTATAGAGGGGCCACAGATATATCAGATCACTTTCTAGTTGTAGCTACACTGAGAGTAAAAGGTAGATGGGATACAAGGAGAATAGAAGCATCAGGGAAGAGAGAGGTGAAGGTTTATAAACTAAAAGAGGAGGCAGTTAGGGTAAGATATAAACAGCTATTGGAGGATAGATGGGCTAATGAGAGCAAAGGCAATGGGGTCGAAGAGGTATGGGGTAGGTTTAAAAATGTAGTGTTAGAGTGTTCAGCAGAAGTTTGTGGTTACAGGAAAGTGGGTGCAGGAGGGAAGAGGAGCGATTGGTGGAATGATGATGTAAAGAGAGTAGTAAGGGAGAAAAAGTTAGCATATGAGAAGTTTTTACAAAGTAGAAGTGATGCAAGGAGGGAAGAGTATATGGAGAAAAAGAGAGAGGTTAAGAGAGTGGTGAAGCAATGTAAAAAGAGAGCAAATGAGAGAGTGGGTGAGATGTTATCAACAAATTTTGTTGAAAATAAGAAAAAGTTTTGGAGTGAGATTAACAAGTTAAGGAAGCCTAGAGAACAAATAGATTTGTCAGTTAAAAATAGGAGAGGAGAGTTATTAAATGGAGAGTTAGAGGTATTGGGAAGATGGAGGGAATATTTTGAGGAATTGTTAAATGTTGATGAAGATAGGGAAGCTGTGATTTCGTGTATAGGACAAGGAGGAATAACATCTTGTAGGAGTGAGGAAGAGCCAGTTGTGAGTGTGGGGGAAGTTCGTGAGGCAGTAGGTAAAATGAAGGGGGGTAAGGCAGCCGGGATTGATGGGATAAAGATAGAAATGTTAAAAGCAGGTGGGGATATAGTTTTGGAGTGGTTGGTGCAATTATTTAATAAATGTATGGAAGAGGGTAAGGTACCTAGGGATTGGCAGAGAGCATGCATAGTTCCTTTGTATAAAGGCAAAGGGGATAAAAGAGAGTGCAAAAATTATAGGGGGATAAGTCTGTTGAGTATACCTGGTAAAGTGTATGGTAGAGTTATAACTGAAAGAATTAAGAGTAAGACTGAGAATAGGATAGCAGATGAACAAGGAGGCTTTAGGAAAGGTAGGGGGTGTGTGGACCAGGTGTTTACAGTGAAACATATAAGTGAACAGTATTTAGATAAGGCTAAAGAGGTCTTTGTGGCATTTATGGATTTGGAAAAGGCGTATGACAGGGTGGATAGGGGGGCAATGTGGCAGATGTTGCAAGTGTATGGTGTAGGAGGTAGGTTACTGAAAGCAGTGAAGAGTTTTTACAAGGATAGTGAGGCTCAGGCTAGAGTATGTAGGAAAGAGGGAAATTTTTTCCCAGTAAAAGTAGGCCTTAGACAAGGATGTGTGATGTCACCGTGGTTGTTTAATATATTTAATGATGGGGTTGTAAGAGAAGTAAATGCGAGGGTCTTGGCAAGAGGCGTGGAGTTAAAAGATAAAGAATCACACACAAAGTGGGAGTTGTCACAGCTGCTCTTTGCTGATGACACTGTGCTCTTGGGAGATTCTGAAGAGAAGTTGCAGAGATTGGTGGATGAATTTGGTAGGGTGTGCAAAAGAAAAAATTAAAGGTGAATACAGGAAAGAGTAAGGTTATGAGGATAACAAAAAGATTAGGTGATGAAAGATTGAATATCAGATTGGAGGGAGAGAGTATGGAGGAGGTGAACGTATTCAGATATTTGGGAGTGGACGTGTCAGCGGATGGGTCTATGAAAGATGAGGTGAATCATAGAATTGATGAGGGAAAAAGAGTGAGTGGTGCACTTAGGAGTCTGTGGAGACAAAGAACTTTGTCCTTGGAGGCAAAGAGGGGAATGTATGAGAGTATAGTTTTACCAACGCTCTTATATGGGTTTGAAGCGTGGGTGATGAATGTTGCAGCGAGGAGAAGGCTGGAGGCAGTGGAGATGTCATGTCTGAGGGCAATGTGTGATGTGAATATAATGCAGAGAATTCGTAGTTTGGAAGTTAGGAGGAGGTGCGGGATTACCAAAACTGTTGTCCAGAGGGCTGAGGAAGGGTTGTTGAGGTGGTTCGGACATGCAGAGAGAATGGAGCGAAACAGAATGACTTCAAGAGTGTATCAGTCTAGTGGAAGGAAGGCGGGGTAGGGGTCGGCCTAGGAAAGGTTGGAGGGAGGGGGTAAAGGAGGTTTTGTGTGCGAGGGGCTTGGACTTCCAGCAGGCATGTCTTGATGCCAGTGAGTTTCTCTTGATCTTAGGAACTAAGACTCATGATGCCAGTGAGTTTCTCTTGATCTTAGGAACTAAGACTAAGACTCTTGATGCCAGTGAGTTCCTCTTGATCTTAGGAACTTAGACTCTTGATGCCAGAGAGTTTCTCTTGATCTTAGGAACTAAGACTCTTGATGCCAGTGAGTTTCTCTTGATCTTAGGAACTAAGACTCTTGATGCCAGTGAGTTTCTCTTGATCTTAGGAACTAAGACTCATGCCAGTGAGTTTCTCTTGATCTTAGGAACTAAGACTCTTGATGCCAGTGAGTTTCTCTTGATCTTAGGAACTAAGACTCTTGATGCCAGTGAGTTTCTCTTGATCTTAGGAACTAAGACTCTTGATGCCAGTGAGTTTCTCTTGATCTTAGGAACTAAGACTCTTGATGCCAGTGAGTTTCTCTTGATCTTAGGAACTAAGACTCTTGATGCCAGTGAGTTTCTCTTGATCTTAGGAACTAAGACTCTTGATGCCAGTGAGTTTCTCTTGATCTTAGGAACTAAGACTCTTGATGCCAGTGAGTTTCTCCTGATCTTAGGAACTAAGACTCTTGATGCCAGTGAGTTTCTCTTGATCTTAGGAACTAAGACTCTTGATGCCAGTGAGTTTCTCTTGATCTTAGGAACTAAGACTCTTGATGCCAGTGAGTTTCTCTTGATCTTAGGAACTAAGACTCTTGATGCCAGTGAGTTTCTCTTGATCTTAGGAACTAAGACTCTTGATGCCAGTGAGTTTCTCTTGATCTTAGGAATCTAGGAACTAAGACTCTTGATGCCAGTGAGTTTCTCTTGATCTTAGGAACTAAGACTCTTGATGCCAGTGAGTTTCTCTTGATCTTAAGACTCTTGATGCCAGTGAGTTTCTCTTGATCTTAGGAACTAAGACTCTTGATGCCAGTGAGTTTCTCTTGATCTTAGGAACTAAGACTCTTGATGCCAGTGAGTTTCTCTTGATCTTAGGAACTAAGACTCTTGATGCCAGTGAGTTTCTCTTGATCTTAGGAACTAAGACTCTTGATGCCAGTGAGTTTCTCTTGATCTTAGGAACTAAGACTCTTGATGCCAGTGAGTTTCTCTTGATCTTAGGAACTAAGACTCTTGATGCCAGTGAGTTTCTCTTGATCTTAGGAACTAAGACTCTTGATGCCAGTGAGTTTCTCTTGATCTTAGGAACTAAGACTCTTGATGCCAGTGAGTTTCTCTTGATCTTAGGAACTAAGACTCTTGATGCCAGTGAGTTTCTCTTGATCTTAGGAACTAAGACTCTTGATGCCAGTGAGTTTCTCTTGATCTTAGGAACTAAGACTCTTGATGCCAGTGAGTTTCTCTTGATCTTAGGAACTAAGACTCTTGATGCCAGTGAGTTTCTCTTGATCTTAGGAACTAATACTCTTGATGCCAGTGAGTTTCTCTTGATCTTAGGAACTAATACTCTTGATCTTAGGAACTAAGACTTGATGCCAGTGAGTTTCTCTTGATCTTAGGAACTAAGACTCTTGATGCCAGTGAGTTTCTCTTGATCTTAGGAACTAAGACTCTTGATGCCAGTGAGTTTCTCTTGATCTTAGGAACTAAGACTCTTGATGCCAGTGAGTTTCTCTTGATCTTAGGAACTAAGAATCTTGATGCCAGTGAGTTTCTCTTGATCTTAGGAACTAAGACTCTTGATGCCAGTGAGTTTCTCTTGATCTTAGGAACTAAGACTCTTGATGCCAGTGAGTTTCTCTTGATCTTAGGAACTAAGACTCTTGATGCCAGTGAGTTTCTCTTGATCTTAGGAACTAAGACTCTTGATGCCAGTGAGTTTCTCTTGATCTTAGGAACTAAGACTCTTGATGCCAGTGAGTTTCTCTTGATCTTAGGAACTAAGACTCTTGATGCCAGTGAGTTTCTCTTGATCTTAGGAACTAAGACTCTTGATGCCAGTGAGTTTCTCTTGATCTTAGGAACTAAGACTCTTGATGCCAGTGAGTTTCTCTTGATCTTGGAACTAAGACTCTTGAGGAACTAAGACTCTTGATGCCAGTGAGTTTCTCTTGATCTTAGGAACTAAGACTCTTGATGCCAGTGAGTTTCTCTTGATCTTAGGAACTAAGACTCTTGATGCCAGTGAGTTTCTCTTGATCTTAGGAACTAAGACTCTTGATGCCAGTGAGTTTCTCTTGATCTTAGGAACTAAGACTCTTGATGCCAGTGAGTTTCTCTTGATCTTAGGAACTAAGACTCTTGATGCCAGTGAGTTTCTCTTGATCTAAGACTCTTGATGCCAGTGAGTTTCTCTTGATCTAAGACTCTTGATTCCAGTGAGTTTCTCTTGATCTTAGGAACTAAGACTCTTGATGCCAGTGAGTTTCTCTTGATCTTAGGAACTAAGACTCTTGATGCCAGTGAGTTTCTCTTGATCTTAGGAACTAAGACTCTTGATGCCAGTGAGTTTCTCTTGATCTTAGGAACTAAGACTCTTGATGCCAGTGAGTTTCTCTTGATCTTAGGAACTAAGACTCTTGATGCCAGTGAGTTTCTCTTGATCTTAGGAACTAAGACTCTTGATGCCAGTGAGTTTCTCTTGATCTTAGGAACTAAGACTCTTGATGCCAGTGAGTTTCTCTTGATCTTAGGAACTAAGACTCTTGATGCCAGTGAGTTTCTCTTGATACTAGGAACTAAGACTCTTGATGCCAGTGAGTTTCTCTTGATCTTAGGAACTAAGACTCTTGATGCCAGTGAGTTTCTCTTGATCTTAGGAACTAAGACTCTTGATGCCAGTGAGTTTCTCTTGATCTTTGGAACTAAGACTCTTGATGCCAGTGAGTTTCTCTTGATCTTAGGAGCTAAGACTCTTGATGCCAGTGAGTTTCTCTTGATCTTAGGAACTAAGACTCTTGATGCCAGTGAGTTTCTCTTGATCTTAGGAACTAAGACTCTTGATGCCAGTGAGTTTCTCTTGATCTTAGGAACTAAGACTCTTGATGCCAGTGAGTTTCTCTTGATCTTAGGAACTAAGACTCTTGATGCCAGTGAGTTTCTCTTGATGGAACTAAGACTCTTGATGCCAGTGAGTTTCTCTTGATCTTAGGAACTAAGACTCTTGATGCCAGTGAGTTTCTCTTGATCTTAGGAACTAAGACTCTTGATGCCAGTGAGTTTCTCTTGATCTTAGGAACTAAGACTCTTGATGCCAGTGAGTTTCTCTTGATCTTAGGAACTAAGACTCTTGATGCCAGTGAGTTTCTCTTGATCTTAGGAACTAAGACTCTTGATGCCAGTGAGTTTCTCTTGATCTTAGGAACTAAGACTCTTGATGCCAGTGAGTTTCTCTTGATCTTAGGAACTAAGACTCTTGATGCCAGTGAGTTTCTCTTGATCTTAGGAACTAAGACTCTTGATGCCAGTGAGTTTCTCTTGATCTTAGGAACTAAGACTCTTGATGCCAGTGAGTTTCTCTTGATCTTAGGAACTAAGACTCTTGATGCCAGTGAGTTTCTCTTGATCTTAGGAACTAAGACTCTTGATGCCAGTGAGTTTCTCTTGATCTTAGGAACTAAGACTCTTGATGCCAGTGAGTTTCTCTTGATCTTAGGAACTAAGACTCTTGATGCCAGTGAGTTTCTCTTGATCTTGATCTTAGGAATCTAAGACTCTTGATGCCAGTGAGTTTCTCTTGATCTTAGGAACTAAGACTCTTGATGCCAGTGAGTTTCTCTTGATCTTAGGAACTAAGACTCTTGATGCCAGTGAGTTTCTCATGATCTTAGGAACTAAGTCTCTTGATGCCAGTGAGTTTCTCTTGATCTTAGGAACTAAGACTCTTGATGCCAGTGAGTTTCTCTTGATCTTAGGAACTAAGACTCTTGATGCCAGTGATTTTTTTTGTGATCTTAGGAACTAAGACTCTTGATGCCAGTGAGTTTCTCTTGATCTTAGGAACTAAGACTCTTGATGCCAGTGAGTTTCTCTTGATCTTAGGAACTAAGACTCTTGATGCCAGTGAGTTTCTCTTGATCTTAGGAACTAAGACTCTTGATGCTAGTGAGTTTCTCTTGATCTTAGGAACTAAGACTCTTGATGCCAGTGAGTTTCTCTTCATGTTAGGAACTAAGACTCTTGATGCCAGTGGATTTCTCTTGGTCTTACTTAGGAACTAATACTCTTGATGCCAGTGAGTTTCTCTTGATCTTAGGAACTAAGACTCTTGATGCCAGTGAGTTTCTCTTGATCTTAGGAACTAAGACTCTTGATGCCAGTGAGTTTCTCTTGATCTTAGGAACTAAGACTCTTGATGCCAGTGAGTTTCTCTTGATCTTAGGAACTAAGACTCTTGATGCCAGTGAGTTTCTCTTGATCTTAGGAACTAAGACTCTTGATGCCAGTGAGTTTCTCTTGATCTTAGGAACTAAGACTCTTGATGCCAGTGAGTTTCTCTTGATCTTAGGAACTAAGACTCTTGATGCCAGTGAGTTTCTCTTGATCTTAGGAACTAAGACTCTTGATGCCAGTGAGTTTCTCTTGATCTTAGGAACTAAGACTCTTGATGCCAGTGAGTTTCTCTTGATCTTAGGAACTAAGACTCTTGATGCCAGTGAGTTTCTCTTGATCTTAGGAACTAAGACTCTTGATGCCAGTGAGTTTCTCTTGATCTTAGGAACTAAGACTCTTGATGCCAGTGAGTTTCTCTTGATCTTAGGAACTAAGACTCTTGATGCCAGTGAGTTTCTCTTGATCTTAGGAACTAAGACTCTTGATGCCAGTGAGTTTCTCTTGATCTTAGGAACTAAGACTCTTGATGCCAGTGAGTTTCTCTTGATCTTAGGAACTAAGACTCTTGATGCCAGTGAGTTTCTCTTGATCTTAGGAACTAAGACTCTTGATGACAGTGAGTTTCTCTTGATCTTAGGAACTAAGACTCTTGATGCCAGTGAGTTTCTCTTGATCTTAGGAACTAAGACTCTTGATGCCAGTGAGTTTCTCTTGATCTTAGGAACTAAGACTCTTGATGCCAGTGAGTTTCTCTTGATCTTAGGAACTAAGACTCTTGATGCCAGTGAGTTTCTCTTGATCTTAGGAACTAAGACTCTTGATGCCAGTGAGTTTCTCTTGATCTTAGGAACTAAGACTCTTGATGCCAGTGAGTTTCTCTTGATCTTAGGAACTAAGACTCTTGATGCCAGTGAGTTTCTCTTGATCTTAGGAACTAAGACTCTTGATGCCAGTGAGTTTCTCTTGATCTTAGGAACTAAGACTCTTGATGCCAGTGAGTTTCTCTTGATCTTAGGAACTAAGACTCTTGATGCCAGTGAGTTTCTCTTGATCTTAGGAACTAAGACTCTTGATGCCAGTGAGTTTCTCTTGATCTTAGGAACTAAGACTCTTGATGCCAGTGAGTTTCTCTTGATCTTAGGAACTAAGACTCTTGATGCCAGTGAGTTTCTCTTGATCTTAGGAACTAAGACTCTTGATGCCAGTGAGTTTCTCTTGATCTTAGGAACTAAGACTCTTGATGCCAGTGAGTTTCTCTTGATCTTAGGAACTAAGACTCTTGATGCCAGTGAGTTTCTCTTGATCTTAGGAACTAAGACTCTTGATGCCAGTGAGTTTCTCTTGATCTTAGGAACTAAGACTCTTGATGCCAGTGAGTTTCTCTTGATCTTAGGAACTAAGACTCTTGATGCCAGTGAGTTTCTCTTGATCTTAGGAACTAAGACTCTTGATGCCAGTGAGTTTCTCTTGATCTCTCTTGATGCCAGTGAGTTTCACTTGATCTTAGGAACTAAGACTCTTGATGCCAGTGAGTTTCTCTTGATCTTAGGAACTAAGACTCTTGATGCCAGTGAGTTTCTCTTGATCTTAGGAACTAAGACTCTTGATGCCAGTGAGTTTCTCTTGATCTTAGGAACTAAGACTCTTGATGCCAGTGAGTTTCTCTTGATCTTAGGAACTAAGACTCTTGATGCCAGTGAGTTTCTCTTAGGAACTAAGACTCTTGATGCCAGTGAGTTTCTCTTGATCTTAGGAACTAAGACTCTTGATGCCAGTGAGTTTCTCTTGATCTTAGGAACTAAGACTCTTGATGCCAGTGAGTTTCTCTTGATCTTAGGAACTAAGACTCTTGATGCCAGTGAGTTTCTCTTGATCTTAGGAACTAAGACTCTTGATGCGATTGACTCCTTTTCCCCATGTGCTATATGACCCCAACGGGTTTAGCGCTTTCTTCGAATTAAAATAAAATAATAATGCTCATTATTATTATTATTATTATTATTATTATTATTATTATTATTATTATTATTATTATTATTATTATTATTATTATTATTATTATTATTATCAAAGTAAGCGCTAAACCGACAAGGGTCATACAGCGCAGATAATAATGCTCAGTATAACCCTTATGGCTTTGCGGTAAGTTATGAAAATGTTGGATATAAATTTATTGCTAAGTGAAGAGGGTCACTTCGTACAGGGGTTGAGTCTTAGCTCCTGGCCCGGCCTCTCAACTTGCTGCCTGCCAGTTACTCTCTTCCCTAGCCACGTAGGTTCTGTAACTAGTACAGATTTTATTATATTAACAGGGGCAGTAACTTTTAAAGAGACTTGCCCATATATCTCGTCCCTCCTGCTGTTAAACCCGGGCAGCTTCGGATAAAAGCCAAACCAGGTAATGGAAACTAAACCCAGGCCTCCCGGGAGCGGTGAGCAGCATTTCTTAGTCCCTAAACCAGTGATTCTCAACCAGGGGTAAATTTACCCCTTGGGGCAAAAATTTCGTAGCAAGGGGCAATATTTGATGTACAAAACCTGAATAATTGATTTTTTCTGACCTTGTTTTTCTGTCCCTTAATGAGGGAGTAAATGGAGAAATACATCAAGCCAAGCGGGTTAATGATGGAGGAAAAGTTGAGAATTCCTACCCAAAACACTCTCAAGGGAGATTCCTTGATGTTGGCGAGGGTTTTGGATCCAAGGAAGTAGATCGAACCTCATTTCCTAGCTTCCCCAGATGCTGTATGACTCTTAGGGTGGCCCGTGGCCTGGTAGGCAACGCTCTCGCCTCCCGAGGTCGATTACCATATGGGAATCGACCATTCGTTTTTGACCAGAATTTTGCTGAAGGTACTCCAGTTAGACATCAGCTTAATTACTCATAAACACTGTAGAATTTTCAAATAAAATCTTAATTTATGACGCAATAAATGTTTTTAATCTTCTCACACCATACATAAATATTATATTTTACTCTTTTTTTTGTTTAATCTAAATGCCACATTTAAAAAAATCTGTTTGTCTTTTTCTTAGACACAACTGTAGCACCACAGGTGTACTGAGTTGAAGCTGTGTATGTTCATACCTAATTTTGGTTGCCCTAAGTAGAGTCTCAGCTCCTGGTCTCCGTCCCTAAGTAGAGTCTCAGCTCCTGGTCTCCGTGCCTCTCCTGGCTGCTAGTAGATTTCCCACTGTCGGCATTTGAACTGGCATTCCTATTCTCAAAGATACGTATGGATTCTATTCTGTGTGTGTAATGTTACGTATGGATTATGTGTATGTGTGTACATTCTCCTAATTGTACTCACCTAATTGTGGTTGCAGGGATCGATTCATAGCTCTTGGCCCTGCCTCTTCACTCGTAGCTACTAGGACTACTCTATCTCCATGAGCTTTATCATACCTCTTTTTAAAGCTATGTATGGATCCTGCCTCCACTACATCACTTTCCAGACAACTCTATGACTGAAGAAATACTTTGACTAAATTAATAAGCTGTATATAATTATAGACTCCGTTTCATTTAATAAAATTTTTTTATTGGAATTAAAATATCAGTTTATTGATGGTATTCCTTACTGTACTGTTTACAGCAGCGGTGTAAGATCCTGGTGAATTTAGCGCTTAGGTTTATTATAATAATGTACCGTGTACAATAACTGTATGAAGTAAATGATGAATATAACATTACAAGTATTTCTAGTGGTGTAACAATGCTCAACGGGTATTCCATAATCCCGTTTTTTTTTTTTTTTTTTTTGTTTTTTAACTGTTTTTTCCCCTTTTTTCTGTGACTTCGTAAATGGTCGAAGTCGGACCGAAACATCTTCAGCTTCTCTCTCCTATGTGCGGATTATTTGTGTGTTGTTTCAGTCACGGTATTGAGACTTTTTGCTCTTTATGGCACATTTTTTGAGGTAACTTCTGGTGTTCCTCAAAGTAATAGTCAGTAACAACGATGATAAATATGTATGAGTAACCCAGAAGCATGTACAAATTTCTCTATATTAAAAACGAATCTCCTGCAAAAACAATACTAAAAGCCATTTTCATCTTAAAAATTAATGCACAAAACTTTAACTTTAACTTTAGCCAAAATAACGGGAAAAATTTGTCAGGAAATGTCAAGTTTAGCGACTTTCTTGATGCGCTCTGTGACTGTTTGTGAAACAGTTTATGACAAAACCAAAGGGAGGGAATAACTTGCTTGACTTGCTTCTTACCAGCAGAGAATCACGATTTAATAATCAATTGGTAGTGGATTCGGTTCACACACACTGAGGTCCAGGGTCGATCCCCGGTACGGATGGAAGTGTTTCCTTAAGACACCTGCTGTCCATATTCACTTATAAGTAAAATAGGTACCTAGGTGTTAGTCAACTGGTGTGGGACAAAAGTGACCTAATTTGCCCGAAATGCTCTGCATAACAAGAGGCTTACTATATTGTAGCATGTCACTGATGTCAGCTAGGCCTGTATACCCTGTACATGTACTTGTAGGAATAAAGATTATAATAATAATAATAATAATAATAATAATAATAATAATAATAATAATAATAATAATAATAATTATTATTATTATTATTATTATTATTATTATTATTATTATTATTATTATTATTATTATTATTATTATTATTATTTTTATTATTATTATGTTATTGATGAGCTTGTGGAAAGCAATCACAATATTAATAACTTCAGTCCACTTCAAGAGTTCAGTGTCAATAATTCCTTCTCCTTCAAGAGTTCATTATCTTTGAACGGAGAAATAAATATCATTGATAATAATGATATAATAAGTAATATTATCCAGAATGACTGACCAGAGTATAATACCGAATAATATTTCCCTGAATGATATCCAGAATGATACTTTCTTGAATATTACTCTGAATGATATTATCCCAAATGATATTATCATTAATATTTTCCAAATGATATTATCTTGAATGATATTATCTCAAATGATATTGTCGTGAATTATTTTATCCAGAATATTAATTATCCTGAATGATATTATCATAAATGATATTATACTGATTGATATTATCCTGAATATTACTCTGAATGATATTATCTAGAATGCTATTATCATGAATAATATTATCCAGAACTGATATTACTATGAGAAATTATGTGTATGATTGATATTATCTTGAATGACATTATCCTGACTGATATTATCCTGAACTGATATTATCTTGAATGACATTATCCTGACTGATATTATCCTGAATGATATCTATCTTGAATGACATTATCCTGAACTGATATTATCTGACTGATATTATCCTGATGATATCTTGAATGACATTATCCTGACTGATATTATCCTGAACTGATATTATCTTGAATGACATTATCCTGACTGATATTATCCTGAACTGATATTATCTTGAATGACATTATCCTGACTGATATTATCCTGAACTGATATTATCTTGAATGACATTATCCTGACTGATATTATCCTGAACTGATATCATCATGAATGACATTATCCTGACTGATATTATCCTGAACTGATATCTTGAATGACATTATCCTGACTGATATTATCCTGAACTGATATCATCATGAATGACATTATCCTGACTGATATTATCCTGAACTGATATCATCATGAATGACATTATCCTGACTGATATTATCCTGAACTGATATCATCATGAATGACATTATCCTGACTGATATTATCCTGAACTGATATCATCATGAATGACATTATCCTGACTGATATTATCCTGAACTGATATCATCATGAATGACATTATCCTGACTGATATTATCCTGAACTAATATCACTCTTGATATCCCACACTCACATAAGCTCCATCTTTAGGTATGAATTATTAATTTTAACCCAGTAACACTGGTAAATTATGTTTGTGGACTGTATATGGATTATTATTGATCTGACTTTACTAATTAGTGGTTTGGTCCACAAAATATACACATTTATAGGAGAAAGTATATATAAAATATACATAAATTACGTATATCAATTTTATATTGCATAAAAAGTGCAAAATTTTAATGAACACTTACCCAAATGTTTCTCTGGCCTCAACCTAACACTTCCTAACAGAAAGATATACTAAAGGCTACCCGACATAGCAATTTACTGTAGTGAGCTGGGAAGCTTGCATACATAATAATAATAATAATAATAATAATAATAATAATAATAATAATAATAATAATAATAATAATAATAATAATAATAATAATAATAATAATAATAATAATGATATCTTTATTTCTAGTTGACATCAATGACATACTACTATATTGAAAGCCGCTTGTTATGCTGAACATTTCTGGCAAATTAGGTCAGTTTTGTCCCGGGATGCGACCCAAACCAGTCGACTAGCACCCAGGTACCCATTTTATACTGATGAGTAAACAGGGACAGCAAGTGTCTTATGGAAACACGTCATTAATGTTTCATAGCCGTACCAGAGATTTGAACTCCGGACCTCAGTGTGTGAGTTGAGTGCGCTAGCGATCGCGGTACTGGACTCACGAGTAACCACTTTTCCCCATATAACCTACTAAAAAGAAAAAGAAGAAAACCGTCAAAGTGGGATGTTTGAATGTGCGTGGATGTTGTGCGAATGATAAGAAAGAGATGATTGTGGATGTTATGAATGAGAAGAAGCTGGATGTTCTGGCTTTAAGTGAAACAAAGCTGAAGGGGGTGGGAGAGTTTCAGTGAGGAGAAATAAATGGGAATAGGATAGGGGGTTCAAATAGAGTTAGAGCTAATAAAAGGAATAGCAATAATGTTGAAGGATACGTTATGGCAAGAAAAGATGGAATATAAATGAATAAATGCAAGGATTATGTGGTGTAAAATAAGGGTTGGATGTGAAAAGTGGGTTATAGTATGTGTTTATGCACTTGGAGAAGAGAGAAGTGAGAGAGTACTTGTGGTTGGGATATTCTAAAGTGGGTAAAAATGTTGTGAATGGAGTAGTAGGTAAATTTGAGGTGTCAGGGGTAAATGAAAATATGGAGCCTTTAATTGAGCTATGTGTAGAAAGAGGTTTGGTAATAAGTAATACATATTTTATGAAAAGGAGGATAAGTAAGTATACAAGGTATGATGTAGCAACTAATGAAAGTAGTTTGTTTGATTATGTATTGGTGGACAAAAGGGTGATGGGTAGGCTCCAGGATGTACAAGTTTATAGAGGAGCAGTGAATATATTGGATCATTATTTAGTTGTAGATGGGACAGAAATAAAATGGCGACAGCAAGAGAGAGGTGAAAGTGTATCAACTAAGGGAGGAGGAAGTTCGGGTGAGATATAAGCAACTATTGGCAGAAAGGTGGGCTGGTGCAAGTATGAGTAGTGGGGGGGTTGAAGAGGGTTGGGATAGTTTTAAAAATGCAGTATTAGAATGTGGGGCAGAAGTTTGTGATTGGCGGAATGATGAAGTAAAGGGTGT
>NW_027196314.1:22500-60000 GCF_038502225.1 Cherax quadricarinatus | reverse complement strand
ATGTGTGTTGCCAGTAAGTATAGCCTACTGCAGGAGAATGTTTCTCTTTATTGTGTGTTGCCAGTAAGTATAGCCTACAGCAGGAGAATGTTCTCTGTACTGTGTGTTGCCAGTAAGTATAGCCTGCTGCAGGAGAATGTTTCTCTTGATTGTGTGTTGCCAGTAAGTATAACCTGCTGCAGGAGAGTGTTTTCTGTATTGTGTGTTGCCAGTAAGTATAACCTGCTGCAGGAGAGTGTTCTCTTTAATGTGTGTTGCCAGTAAGTATAACCTGCTGCAGGAGAATGTTTCTCTTGATTGTGTGTTGCCAGTAAGTATAACCTGCTGCAGGAGAATGTTCTCTGTATTGTGTGTTGCCAGTAAGTATAACCTGCTGCAGGAGAATGTTCTCTGTACTGTGTGTTGCCAGTTAGTATAGCCTGCTGCAGGAGCTTTATTGATACTCGTGAAGCCGCTAGGTTTTAAAAGCCCGTTAACCAACCAACCTGTTGAAGGTAGTTAATTTTATAGTCTGTCTTATGGCATCTAATGTAGCATGTCCTCTTAATGCAGCCTGTTCATTGCAGAACATTTTTCGTTATTCACACATTTTTTTTTATCCTGACATTTCAACAATTTCCGTCTATAACCTGATTAAAGAACAATCTTTAATTTTGTAAATCTGTCTCCAAAATCTTAACTCGAAATAACTCTAAAATTTATAACTAAATTAATACATTTCTGTATATTACATGCTTCATGAATAACTTGCAGCTGCATAACCTTTGAGTTAGTATACACAGTCATTTACTATACATAGCGGATTAGGGAATATTTATTTGTCAGGAGAACTGGGATAATATCTCCTGTTGTGAGTTATAATCACAATGCTCGGCTTTGCGCGTAAATCAATTCCTTGCTGCTTTTCGAACTGTCCTCTGTTCATCCGGGCCTGATGTGCAGTTCTGGGGTGACCCAAGTTCTAAGCTTAGCAGGCTGTTGAATAAAATACACGGGTCTTATTCATAAACTTTTAGGTGATAAGCATCGTTATCTTGAACACTACGATGCTCGTCACCTGCTTCTACTCTGAACGACTGATTACCTTATCTTGTCTTTTGTATGTCTTTCTACAGTCTTCAAATTATGTCCTTGTGTTGGGAAAGCCACTGTATGGCGAAACTTCGACAAATAACGACATCCAGATGCTGCACCTGTCGAATTTATAATGTCGGTTTTGCATACCATTGATAGACAATCGACTAGGTGAAGCACAAAATGTAAACTTGAAGCCCAGAGCATTTTGGCATTCTTTGCCTCCTCCCATATCAAGGTCTGTACAAGACATTTCCTATTGCATAAGTTGCGCTTTGGACACCACAAGTTCAAATGCACTAGACCTCGATCTAAACTTTATCGCTGCAATGATTCCAGCAGACATTCCACTGATCTGATCTGTGTATACCCTGAGATCTCAGGATTCAGTGCTGATGAATGTTATGCTCAGAGGCAATTGATGCATTCTTGCTCACCAAGATGCAGACCTCTGGGTGCTTTAAATGGCAGATACTGTCATCGATCGTGTCGGAGATAAAGAAACTCTTCAAACCGTCTTCAGAACAGTGACAACAGTTAGTCTCAGAGTTATGGGAAAGATTCCTATACGCTGAAATAATCACTGACTTCCATCTTCATCTTTGATGCACTTGAAACCCTGAGCAACAGTATTTTGGTGAAAAGCCTTGATGACAACCACTTTGTTGATGACGAAGTTAGGATTCATCCACAAGAAGTAAATCACGGAACGGGTGGGGTTTGGACCCATGGCAAGGGTTCAAACCCCACCAGTTCCCTGATGTGTTTGCAATCGTGTTATTACGATTCCGTGAGCCACAAGGAAGGTGACCATAACCACCAAGTTTCCAGCTCCTGACAGCTACAACTCCGAAAATGCAGACAAACTCTCACTTCTCAACATCAATCAATCAAGACCGACGGACTGAACACATCCACTCCATGCTGAGGGACTGATTACCTCAAACTACTCCTCATCTTCCACCTCTTCCACCGTTCTTCTCTGTATTGGACTGAAGGAGCCATTAACTAGCGAAACGTTCCTTAATAAAGATGCCCAAACGTTGCACTAGGTTCTCATTCTTCAACGTAGCGAAACGTGTTCGGCAAGAACTAATAGACCACTGTAGGTAGACCACTGTAGGAAGACCACTGTAGGAAGACCACTGTAGGTAGACCACTGTAGGTAGACCACTGTAGGTAGACCACTGTAGGTAGACCACTGTAGGTAGACCACTGTAGGAAGTAGGTACACCACTGTAGGTAGACCACTGTAGGTAGACCACTGTAGGTAGACCACTGTAGGTAGACCACTGTAGGTAGACCACTGTAGGTAGACCACTGTAGGTAGACCACTGTAGGTAGACCACTGTAGGTAGACCACTGTAGGTAGACCACTGTAGGTAGACCACTGTAGGTAGACCACTGTAGGTAGACCACTGTAGGTAGACCACTGTAGGTAGACCACTGTAGGTAGACCACTGTAGGTAGACCACTGTAGGTAGACCACTGTAGGTAGACCACTGTAGGTAGACCACTGTAGGTAGAGACCACTGTAGGTAGACCACTGTAGGTAGACCACTGTAGGTAGACCACTGTAGGTAGACCACTGTAGGTAGACCACTGTAGGTAGACCACTGTAGGAAGACCACTGTAGGTAGACCACTGTAGGTAGACCACTGTAGGTAGACCACTGTAGGTAGACCACTGTAGGTAGACCACTGTAGGTAGACCACTGTAGGTAGACCACTGTAGGTAGACCACTGTAGGTAGACCACTGTAGGTAGACCACTGTAGGTAGACCACTGTAGGTAGACCACTGTAGGTAGACCACTGTAGGTACATGTCACCGCCAGAATAAACTGTACGAGACCTTCAACAATGGCAAAAGAGAAGACATTAAATATAAAAGAAAATTGTTCTTTTATAATCAAATTAACCCAAGATAAAAATAAGTTAGAAGAATCAGCATCAAGCTACGTAGAAACATTAGTTAATTTGAGCAATGTGTTAAAAAAGATAATGACAAAGGAGATACAGTGAGTTCAGAGGTTAAACTAAGTTAACAGTTCTCATAACTTAGTGGCGGTAGAGAAAAAATATCATAGACGCTTTTCTCTGGTTTTATTACCAAGGTTCTCAGGAGAGTTACACTCAGTGCGACAATGAAATAATGTGCGACCTTTGACAAACTGGGTAAATATTAAGATTATGAATATCAGAAGTCTTTGCCTGAGTTTCTTCATATATATCAAAGATACTGCAAAGAAGTGGAATGTTGCACCTCAGGAGATACTATCAAAGACTGAATGATCATTATGGTCACATGATTACCATATCAACAAGTGGTGCGCCAAATATATATAGAACAATCCCCTGAGATACGAGATTAATGTGTTCGAAAAGATGGCTGGCAACGTCAAAACTCTTACCACGGAAGTGTATTTAACATTACTTTCCCTTACCAACCAAATGTCAGTATTTTTCACTACAGCATATTTTTTGGAGGCATGAAAATATATGGTATTTGTACTACACTTATAACAGCTGATGTGTATGACGCTTGGTTTAAATACTCGTGTTTGCACAAAAAGCGCGTGTGCGATTCTCGTATCTACGAGATAATGCGCTCGTACGTTGATGTTGGGAACGACAAAAATGATGCTCGTATTAGCGAAATCCAGTGTCGAGGGTTCTCTTATATCGGGAGTTTGCTGTATATGTAATTTTAGTGAGCTTGTGCATAGAATTCGTAGGAAATTCGTAGCACTAAATCCACTCTGACATGTGATGGTCAATATCATAGATATGGCACATCGGTAATCCGTTATGAAATCAGAACCTATGATTACGATTGTTCAAAATATAGTGATATATATATCAACCTCAACAATGTTGAATAAATGTTACAAATCAATGTCAAAAATTCTGATCGCTTGCTCTATGAAATTATCAAATCTAAAGCCGATACATACACACACACAGCTGCTGATCGTCTGTGTATTGCAATAGCTTACAGCATCATATCATATCAGCACGTCGATCTATGTTATTCATATCAGCACTTCTGTTGTCAATAGCCACTTGTATATACAGGAAATATGCATCTCGTGAAGTGACTGACATGCTCAGTAGCTTGTCATTCTCGCTACTAGGTTTGTCCAGGGATCAGAACCAAATTAGCTTCAGAAAAGACCCACATGGCTAATTTTTCACAATAGCGATTTTACGGTCTCCACAATAACAGACCATGACACATTCCGTGTCACTCCTCCTGAAGAGATTATCATTAAAAAACTGTAGGATCAGAGACATTCCACGAAAACAGCTCACAGGAATATTTCAGCAAATTATCATTCAACAATACCAATAAAAAAAAACTGAGCCTGGACTCAAATCTGTGGCTATCAGACCACTGTTACATCCTGATAAGCCAAAGCCATTTTGTCGTATGATATCCATAGCCCTTAGTGCTCTGTGACAATACAGCTGCTCTCTAAGACGCCAACCAAGTATGATGACTTGTAACCAGTCACTTTACTTCAAAATCGTTGAGATAGTGGCATCTTTACCAGATCTGACCCATCTGTGTGTAAGATTTGCAAGATTCCACATGATTATGTCATACACGGGTTCCTTCAGTTATGTGATGGTAAGTAGAGAATTCGTGAATTTATGAGACTTTCACAGTTGTCCACGTATTAAGTAGCCATGCATATGCCCGAGTACTACGAGCATATGTTGTCTTCCAGAGCCATAATATTCCTCCTACTGAGTACCGCTGCTTGCATGGCTGGGATACACATGGAACATCTACGTGAAGCACAGCAAGTACTTCTGGCAGATGAATATACACCTCTGCCATTAAACACGATAGTGATACCCAGCAACTTCCTAGATAAGCTCGCTGGTGAGAGTCGAAACAGCTACACATTGGATCAATTACGTCAAATATGTCAGTGTTATCCAGCAATTCCTACGTGTTGAACGAACTGGAGACTGGAAGCAGCAACTGCACAGTGTGCGCTTAATAATTACACTATTTCCTACTACTTCTTTTTTTTATTTTAAATTTCTACTACTGGCCACTTTGCATATACAAAGTCAGTAAGACAATAAGTACGAGACATGAAAACCTGACCAGGAGAATGAGTTCTGAAGGTTACAAGTTGCTCATAAGAACAAAAGAAGAACATAAAAAAGGAGGAACACTGCAGTAGGCCTGTTGGCCCATACTAGGCAAGTCCTACATAGATCCATCCCACTAATAGAATATTCGCCCTCATAAGAACATAAGAACACAAGAAATAAAGAACACTGCAGCAGGCCCACCGGCCTACGCGAGGCAGCCCCAATTCTCCCCACCGGCTTAAGCCAGTGCCTTGACCTAGTGAGGTCAGACACGTCACTTAAGGGAGGAGCACTGCGGCCGATCTAGTAGCTAGTCAGGTTTATTTCACACCCACCCACACCCACTCATAAGAACATAAGAACACAAGAAAGAAGGAACATCGCAGCAGACCCACCGACCCACGCGAAGCAGATCCATGTCATCCCCCCCGGATTAGCCCAATGGGCCACCGAGTCAGGTCACTTCCACTTAAGGAAGGAGCACGGCACCAGTCTGGTAGCCCAAGCTAGTCAGGTTCAACTCACACCCACTCATGTATTTATTTAACTTTTTTTAAAAACTACACAACGTTTTAGCCTCTAGAACTGTACTGGGGAGTTTGTTCCACTCATCCACAACTCTATTACCAAACCAGTGCTTTCCTATATCCTTCCTGAATCTGAATTTTTCCAACTTGAAACCATTGCTGCGAGTCCTGTCTTGGCTGGAAATTTTCAGCACGCTATTTACATCCTCTTTATTTATTCCTGTTTTCCATTTATACATCTCGATCATATCCCCTCTAATTCTACGCCTTTCGAGAGATTCCCTATGAGCATAGACTGATTCAGGGCCATCAGTCTATCCTCATAGGGAAGATTTCTGATACATGGGATCAACTTTGTCATCCTCCTTTGTACGTTTTTCAGAGCATTTATATCCATTCTGTAATACAGTGATCAGAACTGTGCAGCATAATCTAAATGAGGCCTAACCAAGGATATATAGAGTTGAAGAACAACCTGAGGACTTCTATTAATTATACTTCTAGATATGAAACCAAGAATTCTGTTAGCTTTATTGCGAACACTAATGCGCTGTTGTCTTGGTTTTAGATTACTGCTAACCAGAACTCCTAAATCCTTTTCGCAATCAGTAGTATTAAGATCTACATTATTTAGTTTATATATCGCATGGTTATTTTCCTGTTCAACATTTAGAACTTTGCATTTGTCAATATTAAACTGCATCTGCCATTTCTCCGACCACTGCATCAGTCTATTCAAATCATCCTGGAGTGCACTAGTGTCCTCATTAGAATGAATTGGACGGCCTAATTTGGTGTCATCAGCAAATTTGCTTATGTCGCTATTTATTCCCTCATCTATGTCGTTTATGTAAATTGTGAACAACAATGGGCCCAACACTGACCCCTGAGGAACACCGCTTGTGACGTGCCCCCATTCTGATTTCTCCCCATTTACGTAAACTCTCTGCTGTCTATTTGTCAGCCATGCCTCTACCCTATTCCGTGTGCCTTAAGTTTCCTCAATAGCCTCTGATGTGGAACTCTATCAAAAGCCTTACTGAAGTCCATATACACAATATCATATTCATTAGCATGATCTACCTCCTCAAACACCTTAGCAAAAAAAGTTAGTAAATTCATAAGACAGGAACGCCCCTTAGTAAAACCGTGTTGAGATTCATTAATCAATTTATGCCTATCAAGATGGCTACGAATTGCTTCGGCAATTATTGATTCCATAAATTTTCCCACTATGGAGGTAAAGCTTATTGGTCTATAGTTCGAAGCTAAGGACCTGTCACCTGCCTTGTAAATAGCTATAACATTTGCCATTTTCCACTTATCAGGCACTATGACAGTTTGTAGTGATATATTGAAAGGATTAGCCATAAGTATGCTAAGTTCCTCTTTACATTCCTTTAAAACCCTTGCAAACAGTTCATCAGGGCCTGGGGATTTGTTAGGTTTTAATTTCTCAATTTGTCTGAGGACCATGTCACTAGTTACCGCAATCGTGCATAGTTTATTGTTGTCCTGTTCTACATAATCTATTATTTCAGTATTTTCCTGGGTGAAAACTGAGAGGAAGTAGGTATTGAAAATTTCACACTTATCCTTATCACTGTGAGTGATCTGACCAGAGTTACTCTTAAGTGGGCCTATCTTGTCCATAACCTTACTTCTGTATACCTGAAAGAACCCTTTAGGGTTAGTCTTCGAATCCCTTGCGACCTTAGCCTCATAATCCCTTTTTGCTTTTCTTATACACTGAGAGGGTACTTCACTGCTGCCCACACAGTTCATTTCTGGGAAAGAAACTTCTCTGATCTAATCAATGAACAAGAGTTGATGCACCAGTAGTCCTTCTGCAGTGCTACGTTCTGTTGGTATATATGATTCCGATCTAAACGCTTCCTGGCAGGAAGTTCGGTTATATTGTAGAAACTTTCGTTCTGGTTGAAGTTGTTTGATTTACTGATTAGTGATGATTCTATAAACCAGCGTTTTGTAGAAACTTCTTTGATAACGAGTCGTTCACTATTGAAATTGATCAAGTGGTTGGGGGAGTTTGTACGAAATACAGGTGTTATTTAGGTGATCCATTCTGTTGGTAAACTGGTGTTCAGAAATGCATAAGTGAAGGTCCCTTGATGTTTCTCCCATGTATATTTGGTTACTATCGTTGCAGAAGAGCGTGTACATCCCTACCGTGGTTTTGAGTTGGAGTCCCTTACTGGTGATGTCCTTTATTGTAGAGGCGGCAGTGGTAGATACTTGAAATTCAGTGTTGGAGACAATTCTGGAGATGAATTTAGCAACAGAGTTGATAGGAGGAGACCTATGCATCTTATTTCGCTTGTGTCTCTTCTAGGCAGTTAAAAATGTATGCACGGCTCCTGCTGTCTCTGAAATGACGAGGATAGTTTAGTTTTAGTAGGTTGCTAGACAGCAACCACCCAGGGAGGTACTACCGTCCTACCATGTGAGTGTGAAACAGAAGCCTGTAGCTGTTCTGCATATTGGTAGGATTGATGGTGTCTTTCTTCTGTCTCATTAACATGCAATGAGATATGTCTTGCTATTTGTACTTACACTTAGGTAACACTACACATGCCTGTACAAGCATATATATACACATCTCTCTGGGTTTTCTTCTATTTTCTTACTAGTTCTTGTTATTGTTTACTTCCTCTTATCTCCATGGGGAAGTGGAACAGAATTCTTCCTCTGTAAGCAATGCTGGTCGTAAGAGGCGACTAAAATGCCGGGAGCAATGGGCTAGTAACCCCTTCTCTTGAATAAATTAATAAAAACAGGAAAAAGAAAAACTTTATAAAACTGGGATGCTTGAATGTGCGTGGATGTAGTATCGATGATAAAAAAGAGATGATTGCTAATGTTATGAATGAAAAGAAGTTGGATGTCATAGATCTAAGCGAGACAAACCTGAAGGGGGTAGGGGAGTTTCAGTGAGGAGATGTAAATGGAATTAAGTCAGGAGTATCTAAGAGAGTTAGAGCTGAGGAAGGGATAGCAATAATGTTGAAGGATCAGTTATGGAGAGAGAAGACAGAATATAAATGTATAAATTCAAAGATTATGTGGGTTAAAATATGGGTCGGATGCGAAAAGTGGGCCATGTGTGTATGCGCCTGAAGAAGAGAGGAGTGTAGAGGAGAGAGAGAGATTTTCGGAGATGTTAAGTGACTGTGTAGGAACTTTTGAACCAAGTGAAAGGGTAATTGTGGTAGGTGTTATGCAGGGTTCTGCATGACACCGTAATGTACATATAGTGGAGACGTGTGCCATAATAGTATGAATGTTATAATTGTAAAGAATAATTTTATTATTCATAATGTGCATTTGGGGGCACTGTAAAGTACTCTAACTGTAATTATAAAGAAATCCTGCTAGGGATTTATTTTCCAAGGGTGTTTGGGTATGCGGAGTAAGCGTGGCTTGGGGCAGTCACGTGGAGTCAGCATGGCATGGAGGCTGGCGTCGGAGATGCTGTGTATTTAAGCTAAGTTTGTAGTTGTGTACTCCTTTTGTTTAGCTAACCCAAGCCATAGGCTCTTCTATGGCTTACCTGTATGCCCACCTGGGCTCTGACATGGTCAAGGTGCTATGGGATGAGTGAGGAAATAAGAAATGAGGTTGGGAGTGGAGTAGAGTCAGCCTGGTGCTGACTAGGCCTAGTGATTATGGTGGCTGGACCTCCAGCCAGCTGTTGTTTGTGTACCCTCATTTGGGCGTTTAGGGTGGCCTGTTTATGCTTGAGATGTGTGTAACTTTTACCTTTGCCCTTAGACAAGGCTCAAGCCCCCAGCTATCTCACATTTCTGCGTAACAGTAGGGGACCTAAATGCTAAAGTAGGAGAAACGTTTAGAGAGGGTGTGGTAGGTAAGTTTGGGGTGCCAGGTGTAAATGATAATGGGGAGCATTTGATTGAACTTTGTATAGAAAGGGATCTGGTTATAAGTAACACATATTGTAAGAGAAAGAGGATCAATAAGTATACAAGATATGATATAGGGCATAATGAGAGTAGTTTGTTGGACTACATATTGGTAGATGAAAGACTGTTGGGAAGACTTCAGGATGTACATTTTTATAGAGGGGCCACAGATATATCACTTTTAGTTGAAGCTACAGTGAGAGTAAAATGTAGATGGGATACAGTGAGAGTAAAAGGTAGATGCGATACAAGGAAAATGCAAGCAGCAAGTAAGAGAGAGGTGAAGGTTTATAAACTAAAGGAGGAGGCAATTAGGGTAAGATATAAACAACTGATGGAGGACAGATGGGCTAGTGAGAGTATAGACAATGGGGGAGAAGTTGTATGGAGTAAGTTTAAGCTTATAGTGTTAGAGTGTTCAGCAGAAGTTTGTGGTTACAGGAAAATGGGTGCGGGATGGATGGATAGAGAGCGAATGGTGGAATGATGACGTAAGGAGAGTAGTAAGAGAGAGTTAGCATATGAGAGGTTTTTAAAAAGTAGAAGTGATCCAAGGAGGGAGGAGAATATGGAGAGAAAAAGAGAGGTTAAAAGAGTGGTGAAACAATGTAAAAATAGAGCAGTTGAGATAGTGGGTGAGATGTTATTAACTAATTTTGTTGAAAATAAAAAGTTTTGGAGTGAGATTAATAAGTTGAGAAAGCATAGGGAACGAATGGATTTGATAGTGAAAAATAGGAGAGGAGAGTTATTAAACGGAGAGTTAGAGGTATCGGGAAGATGAAAGGAATATTTTGAGGAATTGTTAAATGATGATGAAGATAGTGAAGCTGTGATTTCGTGTATAGGGCAAGGAGGAATAACATCTTGTAGGAGTGAGGAAGAGCCAATTGTGAGTATGGGGGAAGTTCGTGAGGTAGTGGGTAGAATGAAGGGGGGTAAAACAGTTGGGATTGATGGGATAAAGATAGAAATGTTTAAAGAAGGTGGGGATATAGTTCTGGAATGGTTAGTGTTTTTATTTAATGGATGTATGGAAGAGGGTAAGGTTCGTGAGGATTGGCAGAGAGCATGCATAGTTCCTTTGTATAAAGGCAAAGAGGACAAAAGAGTGTAAAATTTATAGAGGAATAAGTCTGTTGAGTGTACCTGGTAAAGTATATGGTAGAATTATTATTGAAAGAATTAAGAGTAAGACGGAGAACAGGATACAGATGAACAAGGAGGCTTTAGGTAAGGTAGGGGGTGTGTGGACCAAGTTTTTAAAGTGAAACTTGCAGGTGAATAGTATTTAGATAAGGCTAAAGAGGTTTTTGTGGCATTTATGAATTTGGAAAAGGCGTATGACAGGGTGGATAGGGGGCAATGTGGCAGATGTTGAAAATGTATGGAATAGGAGGTAGGTTATTGAAATCAGTGAAGAGTCTTTACGAGGATAGTGAGATGTAGGCGAGAGTGTGATTATTTCCCAGTGAAAGTTGACCTTAGACAGGGATGTGTGATGTCACCGTGGTTGTTCAATATATTTATAGAAGGAGTTGTAAGAGAAGTGAATGCTCGGGTGTTGGTAAGAGGTGTGGGGTAAAAAGATAAAGAATTTAACACACAGTGGGAATTGTCACGGTTTCTCTTTGCTAATGACACTGTACTTTTGAGAGATTCCGAAGTTGCAGAGGTTGGTTGATAAAATTTAGTTGCCTTGTCATATCTCTATATTATGTTGCCTTGAGCTTCCTTAAGCTTGTCCTTAGCTAATTGATGTACTAGATATAGACTGGCTTTGGAATTCTATGGAGAATTATTCGTAGTCATCATCTCCCAGCCAGACCTCTTGGAACACTTTCTGAGACCCTCTTACATTATGGCCAAATATCAGCTGGGAACTACTGTACCCAGAAGACTCCTGCAAGGTTTCGCAATGAAGATAATCAAAGGCAAGAACTCTTCTCGGTCAAGTGAGAAAATGCAGGTTATAAGTTTGCATAATTATTTTAAAAGTTTGATGGAATCTTCCAGGTGCCATTTGTGACTGAGGATAAGCTGCTGAGAAGGACTGCATAGTGTCCAAGTTACTTAAAATCTCTTGAAAAATTGGCAGTAAAATTAGTACCATGGTCACTTTGAATAGTTCGTGGTATTCCCTTGTGAGATACAAGAATGTTGTCTAACACAATTAAGTACACCGAGAAACTAATATTTTAGACTCCAGGTGTCTTCCACCACTTGGTTAAGGTTTTTAACTTGATCCTAATAGAGTTTACACGATTACCCAGATCGACGTGTATCCAGTCTTAACACTCATCTATATTTGCCGGGATACATTAATATGCACTAAGCACAGGCTAGAAGGTATAAAAGACATCCTACCACCTATAACAGGAACTTGCACAGGCAAGCCTGTAGGCATATGGGTGACGTTCAAAAGTGGGCCATTGCTAAATGGGAGGTGGACACTAAAAGAAAGCTAGCATCAGGTAGGGTAGGCTCCGAAACCTGGTGGTCCCTGGTCAAGGACAGACAAGGTTATCTGCCTGATGAACTCATTCCACCTCTAAATCGACAGGATGGGACCACCTCTACTAGTAGTCAAGAGAAGGCGGACCTCTTTGCTGAACACTTTGCTACCAAAATGCAAGTTCCTGATCCAGCAAGGGACCGTCCTTGGCTAGCTGCAAGAACTGTGTCAAAACTGTCAGTGGTGACAATAAGGCAGGAGGAGGTGCATTTCCTTCTTAAATCGCTTGACCAAGAAAAGGCTGTGGGCCCAGACAAGTTGAGCCCAAGATTGCTGAGAAGATGTGCAGACCAGCTAGCAGTACCTCTAACTCGCATCTTTCAGCACTGCCTAGTACAGTGATAAATAACAAAAAAAGGCACAATACCGTGACTGGAACGATACACAAATAACCCGCACATAAAAGAGAGAAGCTTACGACGACGTTTCGGTCCGACTTGGACCATTGACAAAGTCACACAGTGTGACTTTGTCAATGGTCCAAGTCGGACCGAAACGTCGTCGTAAGCTTCTCTCTTTTATGTGCGGGTTATTTGTGTATCTAGTACAGTGTAAATGGCCCTTTCTATGGAAAGAGGCAAATGTAGTCCCTGTTCACAAAAAGAAGAGCAAAGCAGAAATCAGTAACTACAGACCAGTGTCACTTCTATCAATCACTGGTATGATCCTTGAGATAATAATCTCAAGACAAATGACAGAGATTTTTGACTACCACTCACTACTTTGTGATCGTCAATATGGCTTCAGGAAAGGTTACTCTGCTGCTGATCTGTTGTTAAACCTCTCCACTAAGTGGCACCAGTCACTGGATGAATCCAAAGTCAGCTGTGTGGTAGCACTGGACATTGCTGGCGCTTTCGACCAGGTGTGGCATCAGGGCCTCTTAGCAAAACTTCAAGCACTGGGAATTGCAGGCTCTACGCTGTCTCCTCAGTGATTACCTTCATGGTAGATCTCTAAGTGTAGTTCTCAATGGAACGGAATCAGCAAGACATCCTATTGGGGCAAGTGTTCCACAAGGAAGCGTGCTGGGACCATTGTTATGGAATGTCTACTTCAACGACCTTCTTCATCTCATCCTAGAATCACATGCATATGCAGACGACTGTACACTGACATTCACTTATCCAAGAGAAGAAATGCCAGCTGCTCTAAGCTACATCAATCACCAGCTGAGAGCTATATCAGCTTGGGGAAATAGATGGCAAGTAACATTTGCACCTGAGAAAATGCAAATGATGATCGTCTCTAGGCACCATGATGGTAATGCTGGTGCAGTAGTAAGGATGAATGGGAGGGTGTTGGCACCTGGAGAAGAAGTTGATATCCTTGGGGTGAAATTTGACTCCAAACTAACCATGAAGAACCATGTTGTAAATCTTGCAAACAAGGCAGCCAGGAAGCTTACAGCACTTCGTCGTATCTCGCATCTGCTTGACAGTAGGGGTTGCAAGATTCTGTACGAGGCACAAGTACGCTCACACCTTGAGTATGCTCCACTTTCTTGGTTTGCCTGTCATCCCTCTCATCTGCGACTGCTTGACAGAATAGAGAACAGAGCAAGACGTCTCATCTCTCGCCTGGACCCATCCTGGATAGATCTGTCATTTCAGCAGAGCCTTCAACATAGGAGGGATGTGGGTGGCCTTACTGTTATGTGCAAGGCCAATATTGTCAAAGTACCACACTTGGATCCACTTCGAGGACAGCGTGAAACAAGCTTTTATGCCACAAGACGGGCAGAAAGCAGCAACTTCACTCTGGCTGTACCCTACTCCAAAACATCACTTCATCTGAGATCATTTACCCGCAGGATGACTCGAGTATGGAACACATTCGTACAGCATAATGATGTCAACGAGATAAAGTCAGTTGATCAAATGAAAATGCTGGCCCACAGATGGCTCCAACTTCATCCTGTTCCCTACTTGTATGTCTCATAACAATAAAAATGCTTTCAAATGAGCTGATGTAGGTAACAGCTCTTAGCTTGTCAATAAAGTTAGGAATCCTTAACCTGTAAATAGCTTGTCAATAAAGCTAGGGATCCTTAACCTTGTCAAACCCTGTGTAAAAAAAAAAAAAAAAAAACGCCGTGTAAACAAATGCAGCGCCTTGGTAGACTGGCCACTGCAGAGCTCCAGCATAATTATCAAATGCTTCAGAAATTTCTCGGGCTCTGATTCAGAAAAATGTAGTACCAGGGACACTAATTTTTATTATTAAATTATTCATCACGGGTACGATGATATTTGTCTCTTTTTTTTCTTTGTCATATTCATGATTAGCGAATGCACTTTGTGTCCATGTCTGTTCAAATATAAATTTCTCAGATCCAAGTGTCAACGAAGCAGAGAGATTATAAGATAAACCTGGTAAACCGACAATTGTCTCCTGCGACTGGCGGATAAATATTTCAGGAGTAATATCAGCAGAATTACAAGCAAGACAACGGAGCGGGGAGTGAAAACTAACACGAGATCCTTCACCAGCAGAGACACCACACTGAGAAGCCGTGTTGGATGAATAATAGTTACCTTGCATCCAATTAGCTCATGCAGCTGTGCAGTAGTTTCAGTACGACAATATTCAGTGCCAGTAGAGCGATGAATATGCCAGCAGCGCTATAGTGATTGGCTGGACAAGGACTGTACATGTAGATGTCATCACCATATGCCTAACATAGGTAGGTGGTATTACCCAGCTAGAACTAAGAATAATAAGCTTCACTACATACAGCAGAAACTCAATATAACAGTAATGTAAATGAGAAAGCGCAATGCAATACTATAAAATAATTGCCCCAGAGAGGCACCCATATTACGAACATAGTTATACGAACAAAAGCCGGCGTATCTGAACATAAATCAAGTCTCCAGACAAGGAACAATCCTCAAGCAAATAAACGCCTTGGCAAACACAAAGGGCAGTGTTTGAGCACTCATACATTTTCTCCACAAATATTTACAGTATAAACAAACTGCAATAGAGCAACAACATGTTGATAAGCAAGAGAGCAAAACTAGTTCACTCACTGCTATTGGCTTTTCTCCTCATACATATGCATCCTCCAGCAGCCTCAATGAGAGCCTGCATCCGGTCAGGTGTGGAAGCAACATCAATTAAGCAAACAATCACCAAATTTTTTGACTTATAAACCTGACATCAAATCCCCCTTGTTGCTACTATGAACCAGCTGGTAGTTTGGCTGGTACGGAGAGAATGTAAGCAGTCAGTGTGTGATGAACGCCCAATGTATTGTAATGTAACCAGCTCACGTCACACAAGGATTTCCGACCAATGATATTATTGGTTAATTTGAATATCTTTCATTTAACTGAAACTGTTTATTGGTTTTCAGCTCAATTGTGGTTCTAATAAAACTTTCTAAAAATATTGATTGTTTAGAAGTACATCTTGATGCACCTTTTCAAATTCTCCCCCTGAATCCATCAGAAGTTAAAGCAAACACAAGCTCACTAAGAAATGTTTCTGTGGAAGATTAATAGCTATCAACTTGTTAGTGCTTTCTTCGACTTTGCAACCTTCTGACACGATTATAACTCTACACTGGGATGAAACCATATCTTTCCACCTCTGGCTTTACAGATTCTGTATACCCTGTATTTCCTTGGCATGATATATTAGCTATACCTGTTTCTCCAAAGGCATATTTTTCTTTAGGACTTACACTGCGTATTCCTTTCTGATAAAAGGTTTTAACCATAGCAATGCCGTATAAACTATTAGGATCTTATTGGGGCTTACACCAATTATTTTACAATTTATTCATCGTTTATAACACACTTATTGCCATGCCCTCTTAAACAGTAAACTGGCAATTCAAAATGATGAAGTTCTAGCTCCCTATTATGCTATTAATTGTGTAGTTCAGTCAAATAGTAGTGTGAGAGTTGGCCTCCATAGCCCAGGTGTGGGTGTGTTTAACAGTCTCATAATTAATGTACTTGCCGAAGGGCAATGCAGTCGTACAAGTTTGAGCTCTCCCTGCGAGAAATTACATGCAAGAGATTCACTATTATTTACATACATGTAATTTGGGTAAGATGTAACTAAAGATTTAGATTTTGCCACCGAAGTGGCTAGTTTATTGTGCACCCCATATCCATCCTGTGGACGGTAGCGCGAGAGCATGTGGATACACAAAAGGCCTAGGAACTAGGCCCCAAAGGGTTAACAGGAATACATATGGATTTATATCTACATATCTATAGTTCACTTATCTGTTACAAGCAAATTTAGGAAATTTGCTTAGTATATCTGGTATCTTATTTTCATTAATAAGATATCTTGACATGTCACATAGGTTATTATACTGTCTGTCTCTGTATTCCTCAATAAGTGGACAATTAAGCACATAGTGTTCAAGAGAGTGACCATATGCCTGATCACATAATTTACATTTAGTTTGATCATCATCTGTGTGTCTCCCAAACTGCCAGAAGTACTTGTAACCAAGCCTAAGCCTGGCCACTACAACATCAGTCAGTCTGTTCACATTGCAAGTTGCTCCATAAACATACTTATCTACGTTCATGTTATCATAGTGGGTTATAGATCTACTCAGGCTTCTAACTGCATTCCTATAACAATCATCTTCATTATTTACTTCTCTCCTAATATTATTCCTAATGCTAGACACAGTTATACCAAAGTTATATTCTACGTTCTCCTTCTGGATACTCTTCTTGGCTAACATATCAACTTTATCATGAAGGAGTAATCCAATGTGTGATGGGATCCATAGCAATTGTACATTAATTCCTTTGTCCCTAATTTTTGAGTATCTATACCTGGCTTCCCCAATGAGCATGTTGTTGGAGTCATTATATGAGCCAAGAGCCTTCAATGATGACATAGAATCAGTAATGATGATAGAGTCAAGCTCAGTGTCATAGGTTAGCTTTAGCGCCATTAGGATTGCAAACAATTCAGTTTGCAGTGTAGACGCCCAGTTGTTAATTCTTATGCCTAACTCAACAAATTTATTATCGTTCTTAACTAGGGAGGTGGCAACAAGAGCAGATGCAGCCCTGCCAGAAGACTCCTGTTTAGATCCATCAGTGTATATAACTTGTGATAACTTATTACTACCAGCTAGGCGAAAAATTTCTTCTTGAGCAGTTGCTCTAACAAGAGATTTAAGGAAGGGATTACTAGCAATGAGCTTCTTGGGAGGGACTTGTAGGTATGTGATATTAAATGAACACATCTTCCATGGAGGGGTGAAATGCTCTTGTTGCCTACAGTGATACAGTTCATGCAGGTTATAAAACTTAATGCAATTGCACGTTTTCACAATCCATTTAGATCTGTGTGTATTTACCTCTAGACACTTGGTAAGATTCACTGTGACAGTGTCTGGTTCGTTTCTCAACATTCTAATACCGAGTACAGTGTTAATTTCAACAATCCTATCACTGATACTAGAAATACCAAGCTCCTTCCTCATATTAAGAACTTTTGTAGATCTGGGACAGCCAAGAATAGTCCTGAGAGCTTCATTTTGCATTAACTCCAAGGGTCGGAGGGAACTTTCTCTAGCTAATATCAACATGGGAGCAGCATAATCAATTAAGGACCTAACATAGGCTATGTACATCATCCTCACGATTCTCACATTAGCACCATAGTTGGGATTGTAGCCAGCAACAGCTTTGAGAGCATTTAGCCTAGCTTTACATTTCTTGTTTAGTTGTGGTATTGTGGATTTGTTAAAGGGTACATCTACACCAAGATATCTGTAAGTTTTAACGTAGCTAATGATTTCACCCTGAAAATAGATGGGTGGGGGATGTCGTTTGCTTGTTAATATCTTTGTTTTAGAGGAAGATATTATGACGCCTAGTCGATTACAAATTGCTTGAACTTCATTAAGAATGGTATTCATCTTCTTATGCCCTGTTGTATGGATCATGATATCATCAGCATAGCTTATAGCTATATGTTTAGGTGAGGCAGGTAGAGCATTTAGGAGAGCATTAATCAGAATATTAAATAGCATGGGACTACGAACTCCTCCCTGCGGTGTACCTAAAGACATTTCTTTAGAATCACTTCTGAAGCCTTGGTAAAGGACAGAGGATACTCTATTTGACAGGTATCCTATTATCCAGCAGAGTAAGCTACCACCAATATTCATTTTGGCTAGTTCATGTAGTATAACGGTTCTGTTTGCAATATCAAATGCAGATTTTAGATCAAGAAAAGTGGTAAAACTAGTAGAGGTGTGTGCAGTGAGAAAGGTGGAAATACAGTTCTGCACACTTTTACCTTTCATGAACCCATAGAGGTAGGGGGAAAGTTGATGTCTGATTCTGTAGTACAATCTGTTAAGCATCATTCTTTCAAAAGTTTTGCAAAGACAACTAGTTAAGGAGATCGGCCTAAATGTATCAGGCTGTTGGGGCTTAGGGATAGGCACAATGAGACTATTGGTCCAGGAAGTAGGAAGAACGCCCTCAATGTAACTGAGATTATACAGTGCCAACAAAGGGTTATCAGGCACGTGCCTTAGAGTTCTGAGAATATCATAGGTTATACCATCCTCTCCAGGAGCAGTTGATCGACCTTTGGTTAATGCATTATCTAATTCATACTCGGTAAAGAGGCAATCACTCTCATCAATATTTTGGCTCATAAAATTAATCAGTTTCAACATTTCTTCAGAAGTACTCTCTAAATTTTTTCTAATATGAGATGGAAGGCTTTTATGCCTGGATGTTTTGGACCAGTCATTTATGAGGTCATTTGCTTTTTCAAGAGGAAAGGGATGAGCAACATTGCCAGTCTTTTTCCTGGTTATTTTATTTATACCTTTCCAAGCCAAACTCAAAGGGGTGGACCTATTTAATCCACTAACAAACTGTTTCCATTCCTGTTGCCTAAGTTCTTCCTTTCTATTCCTTGCATTTGTTAGTGCAGCTTGGAACGTTCTGAGCAGGTCTGGGGTTCTACATTCACGGTATGCTTTACCAATCCTCCTAGCTGCATGTGTTAGATTGCGCAGCTGTGGATCATTATAGTATTTACATTAGTTTTTATTGTTATTTATAGTGGAGGGTCTTTGTTTCCTATTCCTGCCCACTTGATCTGTGAGAACACTCTCAATAGTGGTAATTAAATCATCATTAAATTTTTGTGTGCCAGTGGGCTCGTAATTCTTATACCATTGATCCAAGTGATTAATAAAGTTGTCTCTGTGTTCTGGTTTGAGAATAAGTTTCCTCCTTCTGTATTTAGCTCCTTGATTGCTGGAGATGTGATCAAGATTGACAGTTGTTAGTCTTGGGAAGTGATCAGATAGAAGATCATCAACTATGACAGAGTCATGCATCGTATATGATGTATTAAATCCAAGACACAGATCTAGTATGCCACCATATATGTGAGTAGGCTCAGTAGTGCCCACAATTCGAACATTATCATGCTCATTCAGCAATCTCACTAGTTTAGTTCCATTGGTGTTTGTAATAGACCCACCAATATTCTTATGTCTGGCATTAAAATCTCCAAGAATGATGGTAGGTTCACTATTGATGCGATCTGGTAAAGCATCAGGTCGAAGCTGGTTCGCTGGGGCATAGAGATTAAAAATGTTTATGGAAAAATCGCCTGCATATACTTTGACACCATGATACTGCATGTTAACTCGACTCTGCAAGGAAAGGAGTGAATGTGGCAAGTTCTTTCTGACATACATCACACAACAGTTGGTTGACCTTAGGTTATAAGCTGCATATCCAGGCAAGTTTGGTGGAGGTGCTCCATCTTTCAATCTACATTCCTGCAAACAGATGACATCAATATTCTTGGTTGCACTAATATGATGTAAGTCAGGCAACCGCTTCCTGATGGAAGCAATGTTCCATGAAAAGATTTGTAATGTATCCATTGTAGTGAGTTATTACAATCTCTTGCTCATAAGATGGTAAAACTATTATGCTTTGACTGCAGTGTGCAGATACTTAAGAGCAAATAGCATAGTTTGTACGTCTTTATCTTCAGAACCTTTATTTTTAAGCATTTTTCGGCATTTTGGCAGCCAGTTATAAGGCAATTTTTGAAGGCAAGAGTTATGGGCTTCTTTCTCACAAATTGCTGGAAGCTGAACGGAGATTGCTGCACTTTTGACATCATCACCATGCTCAAGAGCATCATCCTGATTACATATATTTATTAAACTTGTCAGGATCTGTTCAAGATGCTCAATTTTTTTCTGGAAATTTGTTATAATATGAGGAAGGTCAGGCGAATCCAATGCCTCTCCGGAGGATGGCACTTCTGGGTTAGTGCTTCCTTTAACACCTATCACCTTAACAGGTACCATGGTTACATTAGTGTTCTCTGTTTCATCATTCATTGCAGGTAGGTCCTGTGCATCTGACTCATCTCCAATTTCCAGGGAGGTTACCTGTGTGGTGTCCGTCTGACTGTTGTAGTTGTGTGTATTGGGAGAAATGACAAACTCATCCCCATATTCAGGTGTAGCCATAGGTATCTGTAGTGGCAGACCAGTAGTTCCATATGTGCTAGCAGGGATGGCTAGCTCCTCCACAGCTGGTGTGTGTGATGGCATTCTGGTATCACCAGAATTGTTTGCAGTGAGGTGGGGTTCTTGCACACTTTGCAGAGGTTCAGTCTCAGATCTGGCTGTGGTAGACTGGATGGCCCCATCCTCAGTTACCATTAAAGGACTGTTATCAGGTTTACCTCGAAGGTTGTTTGGGTTCTGACTGCAGTCCTTGTGGGAAACTGTAACCCCAACTTCTTTACAGTTAATACACTTAAATTTTTGGCTGTCAGGGCCTACTGTGCATTCTCTAGTGGAATGTTTCCCAGCACACTTACCACACCAAGAATGTAGTATTCCACAGTCTACTGCAACATGGCCATAGTGCTGGCATTTGTAACACCTACGTTTAGGGGGTAGGTACACTTCGATGTTTAGGAAACGTAAACCATGCACCCAGATATTCCGGGGGAGGGGCACAGGACCCACCCAACTGGCAATAATTTGGGATTTTCCTTTAAGTCTTTTAGGCTTGATGATATGCTCACTTAGAGTCAGATGGGATGGGTCCATGCAGAGAGGGTATCCAAAGATTATGATACTGACCCATTTTTTAAAGTGGTGAGTGTCTGATTGAGGTCGGAGCAGCTTAATATCCCCATAAGGTGTACTAAGTAGATCATTGATCAGCTCTTTATTCTGTTCCACAAACACAAAGTTGTGTGTGTTTTTCCTAAATTGGATCCTTGAGTTAGGATGCTTGTTTACAGCTTCCATTAGCCATGCACACTTAGCAGGCAGCGGGGTGTTGTCAGGGAAGTTCAGCTTAACACATTCTTCCTTTGAGGAAAGACTTCTTGCAGCCTCTGTGCACCAAGGACGTTTAGTATCACATTGTGTACGAGTCAAGTGAGTCTGACTACGTCGACGCTCTAGCCCTTTCTCACTTTTTCTCTTTTGTTTACTTTTAAAGGTCTGGAAGCTATCATCATTTCCATCACCTGCAGAAATAGGTTCCTCTATGACAGTTGCCATGTTTGCCAGTGATGATATCTGGTGTAAGACTCACAACACAAGAATTCCTCGCTTATCTTTCCCTTATAGCTTATGCAAGAGCAAATATTCACTACAAAGTCAGAAGTCCAAAATAGATCACAAGACACAAGTGCTCAAGTTCAATGAACACCTCCAACCATACTCAACCCAGACCACCACCACTCAATACGACACACACCCCACCAAAAACACACTCAGAGACCTCTTGTATGTGTGTTAATAATATGGTACATATAATGATATAATGGATGGTACAGGCGAGGTCTTACACCTTATCACAAATTACAAAGATGAACAGAGAGAGAGAGAGAGAGAGAGAGAGAGAGAGAGAGAAAGTAGGTAATATTGAGCATAAAATTAGAATTCTGACATACATCACATTAAACATGAGATTCAAATGATAACTTCCACTTGAGATAGTTCAGGCTACTGCCACCTAATGTACCTCACTGAAATAATAATAATATAGCAGACATCACAATGAACGCTGAAGACAACCTCTTACCCCAACCATAGATTGTAAACAGAATTACTAAAAAAAAAAAAATTAGGTAATGTTACAATGACAATGAGATAAATCACTCTGGTTGACTTCCTTGATCCATCCTGGGTAACTCACACATTACTATGTTATACATGTATGCAAGCATAAGTGTGCAGCTGTAGATAGATGAACCAGTACCTAAACAATCTCACTTACACACGCGTTACTATGTATGACAAGTGTTACCAAGTACACCAAGTGTACACTTTATCACTTAGAATACACTTTTGTTGATGTAAATATAGGTGAGAGTGGTACACCGCTGGCCGTAATAAACACTCTCAACTTCTCAAGGTCACACACTAGGCCCAGCTTCTGGAGTTACCAGCGTTTTAATGTGTTTATTATGTGTCAGTGCGTGTCTGCAGTCATTAAATTGGTGTATCAGAAGTTAAACACTACAATCCAGTTGATCAAATAGTCTAAAACAATTTACACAATGTATAACTAGAAGTATAATGATTGCAAATTGTTACTATTACAATTTTAACTAGGCGCTAGACCCACTAGATGAGATGGCAAGGAACATAGATGTTAACAGGCTGACTCTTGCTTAACACAGTTTAAAGGTAACCGAATTACTCAAGAGAGAAAGTATTCATGAAACTGAACATTATGCAGGAGTAAGCTTGTTCACAGTAAAAATACAAAGCATAAGTTACACACTCACACCACAGATGAACACTGCAATTTGAAATATTACTGGGAATTTAGCAGTAAAGTTTCAGTCTGAACGAGAAAATGTATTAGAAAACACAACAATGACACTAGGACAAGCAACTTAATTATGTAACCGTATTTAATAGTTCAGTTACACTGAGCAGAGCATGTATTACACTGATTTATCAAATGTAAGGAGTCACTACACTGAAGTACACTCTGAGCCTTTTAAAGTCTTAATACAGGCTTACAAATGACAATTAACTGTTGGGGAAAGCAGCACTTAACACTTCTAGCACACGTATGACAGATGAATGTTCACTGTGTACAAGCCAATCACCACAAGCTTACTATGTTTATAAGTGAACCTCTGGCATGTCCCACTCAAAATGTCAGCACTGCAATGCTCGTCAAATTGTTCTCAAGCCACTACAGGAAACACTGGTATGCCAGCAGCACTGCAGAACGTATACACAGACATACTGGGCCCTAGGACAGCTATAACTGCAGGCTGCCTTAGCTTGTTCTGGCTAGCTTTTAGTGCTGCCCTCAAGCTTGCTTGACTGTGCTCGCCAAGCCCGCGCCAACCACCCGGACACCTGCTTGTAACTAAGACAATTATTACTCACCAAATTTAGTTACACCTCTGAGGCAAGTGGGACTTTAGTCACAATAGGTCGCAGAACTGTGACTCCTTGATGCCCAGACTCCTCAACCACACTCACACCAAGCACGACCTAATTATATATTAATATTTAAGAAAGCCAGTAACTCCGATAAAACTGAATTAGTGGACTGTATAAATTGTTTGTGACTTGAATGAACATGTGGTAGGGTCTATTACACTTGATATTAACTCTATAATAGCCTATGATGAACACATTAAATAAATTTTTAATATTAACATTTTCCACATGTGGAACACATCCTAACGCTACCTATACAGCTAGAAATTACGAAGGGCAACATAAAACTACTGTACAAAATAGGTGAGCGTTACATATCCAAGGCGTGTCGCAGGGAAGCCACCGCCGCCCTCCAATTTTTCCAGTCTTACTACTCTGTTATAGTGGTTCACACAAAATTCATTCCAATTCTTTAATGGGGGACATTGCTGAATTATTTAATTGTCGTCTTCCCCTATTTTTCCATTATGGCGTCCACCCCCCCCCATCCCCTTCCGCCTTTCTCCGCGGCTCTTGGTTCTTTCTTCACTCGCAAATTAAATTTAGATTACCAGAAACACATTTTACACATTATTTCCATTATTGAAATTTATACATTATAAATTTAGGAAAATTATGTAAAAAAATTTCCACATTGCCTGTCAAAACTGTGGACAATTATGTTGCCCAGTGTTTACGTGGCGAACTTATAGCACTTTCCTAGTTCTCAAACACATCAAAGTCGCTTTCAAAGAACTTAGGAACCATGGAGGAGGCTTTCTGCACGTTAAATGTTTCCTGAATTGTCTTTCAGTACGAGCAGTTTCTCTTTGGAATTCTTCTTAGTTCAATTTCCTATAGGCCTCTGTCTGTGCCATCTGTAACTGTATCAGTCGTTCCATCCTGTAAAAGTGACGGGCACCTAGTCCAGCCATTAATAAAATTTCTAGATCATGTCTAGGATTGCTATATACAGGTGTAGAACCAGTAATACAAGTACGTGCTGAATCATACTGTCTGCTGCACTGTGATAATGTTCCAGTAAGGCCAGAAGGTGTGAGGGACTGTTTCATCCTGTCACAATTAACGCTCATTACATAAATATCACCACAATCATCACTCTCTATCACCAATAAGTACATCGCTATCAACACTCACTGTTACTATCATTCATTACATCATTATGACTATCACCATTGTTACTCATTACATCACTATCAAAATTATCAGTATCACTCATTACATCACTATCAATACTATCACTATCACTCATATCATTATTATCAACACTATCCTTCTTAACATCACTATCAACAATATCTTTCACTGCATCACTATCAACGCTTTCATTACATCACTCTCTCCACTATTCCAATATAACTACATTTTATTAAATTTCACTATTAAATTAATGTTCCACCTGTCAAAGAGAATAATTGAGTTAGTTCGCGATTATTATATAGAAGATTGAGACTTGACCTTCGCTGCAAGTGAGTGTCTAGATTCTCACTTGGTATATATAATACACGAAAGTTAACTCTCAGATCAACACTCGTTCCTCGGTAAAGTATAACCAACGAGATGAATACTGGGGAAGACATGGACGTTCAGTACATAGGCACCTACCATCCTCTGTTTCACCAGACACGCTGTCTCAACACGAATGAAATTAAAAATATCCTCGAAAAAACACCAAGGACATTCGGTTCACGGTGTATAATGGTTGACTTTAATTGGCTGTTAAATGTGTCAAGATTAAAACGAGGATAGGGTTTAGTGTTAATCATGAAGCATCCTGGAGGTTACGGTCACGCTGTTTCTTTATATCGGTGTATGGACGGAATTTTGCTTTATAATGATTCCGCGCAGCTCAGCGTACCTCCTGAGCTGTGGATGTACCTGACACAAAATAAGTTCCCCACACACCTTGTCAAGATTGTTAACCTAGCCAAACAATGCGACGACGTAGGTTCCTGCGGCTACCACGCTATTACGTTCCTGGATATTGTCAGCAGTTGTAATCTATATCACCACGAAGATATTATTTTATACTATAGTATGACAATGGGGAAATTTCCGGATCTGACAGCTGTACTCCGTGTATATGCAATTGTAAGAGAGTTCCCTAGCGACATAGATTTATACACTAACCAAAGTGACGCTTTGCTAGAACATAGCATCAAACTATCTTCACGTCTTGATATAATTCACAGAAAGAAATACCGGAAAATCAAACGGTTACAAGCACAAGGAATTTATCATAGTGAGATCAAAAAGAAACCACGAAAATATTCACGATTTGAACAAACGACTCATTGAGCTAGAGGAAAGGGGTTTTACCAATAGTGAAGAACAAGATGGAAGATGGAACAAGAGGAACCAGCATCTACCATCACTGAAGAACCAGGAGGATTGAGCAAGAGGGATCAGGACCTTGCAACACTGGTAGGACTTGTTTGATGATCCACTTGAGTTCTGTATACAATTTTCCTTTTGAGTTCATCATTCTTTCCATACCTAAGTAGTTGGAACTAACCCAACTCCTGGACACACGAACCTGGGGAAGGCGAGGGTGGGGAAGGTAGGGGGATGGTGGACCTTAAAGACGAACCACTGGCCTCCACGTGGCAAGGTCTGGTAACTCAGAGATAACTCTGAGGCTGACAGTGGTCGCAACAATTTATTATATTAAATTGCTAGACCTGTACACACACACACACACACACACACACACACACATATATATATATATATATATATATATATATATATATATATATATATATATATATATATATATATATATATATATATATGTATGTCAATAACAACACTTCACTAGCCAAGGACTCGAACCCATGCTTCTTTGGCCTGCCTCATTGTGGGCGAAAACGCATGACGCCCTAATCCACTGGACCATACGATCCTCAAGAGTAAGGCATCCAGCGGAACTGGATGTTGTACTCCCTGCCCAAGGACACATAATGGTGTGGATGACTCTAGGCTAATTTCATTCTAGTCCCTGTTTGGTGTACTAGTTCAACGAGCAGTATTTTATATTATTGTGACCACGAACGAGTGGTATTGATGAATAACAATAACACTGCACTAGCGAAGGCTAGTGCAGTGTTGTTATATATATAATATATATATATATATATATATATATATATATATATATATATATATATATTATATATATATATATATATATATATATATATATATATATATATATATATATATATATATATATATATATATATATATATATATATATATATATGTGATCTTGGCTTAAATAGCAACGCTCATCTTGCCATATAGGACAAGCGAAAATTTGTGTATGTAATAATTTCGCCAAAATTATTCTGAACCTAACGAAAAAATATATTTGATTGTGTTTGTGTAGTTCTAAATTACTGTAAACGTATTTAAAATATATTTAGTTGGGTTATGCTAAAATAAATTGCTCTTGTTATAATAAGGTTAGGTATGTTTTCTAAGATTCGTTTGGTGCAAAATTTAAAATTTTTACATGAACATTAATGAAAAAAATATATCTTTAAACGTAAGATAAGATAAGATAAGATAAGATTTCGTTCGGATTTTTAACCCCGGAGGGTTAGCCACCCAGGATAACCCAAGAAAGTCAGTGCGTCATCGAGGACTGTCTAACTTATTTCCATTGGGGTCCTTAATCTTGTCCCCCAGGATGCGACCCACACCAGTCGACTAACACCCAGGTACCTATTTGCTGCTAGGTGAACAGGACAACAGGTGTAAGGAAACGTGTCAAAATGTTTCCACCCGCCGGGAATCGAACCCGGGCCCTCCGTGTGTGAAGCTAGAGCTTGAGCCACCAGGCCACCGGGACTTAATTTTAAATGAGTTCTTGCTAATTGACCAGTTTTACATATTCGGCACGACATATATATATATTTATATATATATATATATATATATATATATATATATATATATATATATATATATATATATATATATATATATATATATATATATATATATATATATATATATATATATATATATATATATATATATATATATATATATATATATATATATATATATATATATATATATATATATATATATATATATATATATATATATAATTAATACTGTCATTTAACATTCACTTGTACTGAAATATTCTTTTATAGATTTGCATATTTTTAACTATCTTAGACACTAAATCACTAAATTTATTTCGAATCTTTTACTTGATGAGATACACGAGGCTGAATGTCTGCTGGTACATGTAAGTGCAGACAAATAAGTGTGTGTAAATAACAGCCTTTAATAAACTTTGAGAAAAACATGTTAAAGTTATGTTGATCAATTATTTCTAAATGGACTTGAAGTTAATTAAGTGTTCTTAGTGGTTCAAAAAATTGAATGTTGAATTATTAACAATAATACATCAGATCTTAGTAATATTGTGCTCTCTCGTTATGAGTATGAAAAAGGCAATGCAGAGTAGAATTTACAAGACACTTTTCTTAACAAGCTTTGAATGTTACACCAGTTCTGTCAGTCTATGCACTCAATGTGTAAAAAATGTGTTCTACACTCACAATCATTTAGCAAAATCTTATCATATAATAAATGGGAAAAAATGGATTTAAACTCCATCATTTGAGGTGGACGTTGAGAGGTGTGAAGCCCAAACACAACATTTCCTCAGAGAGGAACTTAACTCTTCAAATGTAGCAACACCATGAAGCACTGACCATATATGATATTACAACACAAGTGTTTAAATATCAGTATATACAAATGGATGTAATTACCGGGGAGGACACACAGAAATCTGTGCCCAGTAAATACATCCGCCCGGGCAGGCTGGAAACATAGTCCAGCCAGAAGAGAAGAACTCCTCTACCTAAACTACCATGGAGAAGCCACTTATTGTTATTTAATTCGTTTATTTAAATGTCATAGCTTTCTATGTTCTTATTTGAGTTTTCCTGCAGCTTTGTATGTTTTCATGTGTTACTTTCTTATCTCTGTATCTATTTTTGGTGTTATGTTAAACATTGTGATCATCGTATCACCGGTGTTATTATGTATAAACATAACATTTACAACTCTGACATTGTTATGTACAACAGCGTTATATTTATATCCTGGGTATTACCATATGTAAAAGAGTGATATTTGCTTTTCTAATTTTACTAAGTTGTATAATATTGTGATGTTTGTGTCTTTAGTGTTATTATGTGTAAGTGTAACATTTATATCTGTGGTATAACTGCATATAACCCAGTGATCTTTATATCTGTGGTATAACTGCATATAAACCCAGTGATCTTTATATCTGTGGTATAACTGCATATAAACCCAGTGATCTTTATATCTGTGGTATAACTGCATATAAACCCAGTGATCTTTATATCTGTGGTATAACTGCATATAACCCAGTGATCTTTATATCTGTGGTATAACTGCATATAACCCAGTGATCTTTATATCTGTGGTATAACTGCATATAACCCAGTGATCTTTATATCTGTGGTATAACTGCATATAACCCAGTGATCTTTATATCTGTGGTATAACTGCATATAACCCAGTGATCTTTATATCTGTGGTATAACTGCATATAACCCAGTGATCTTTATATCTCTGATAGCACTAGCGGAGGTTTTCTGGTGCTCTTTGTAAATTTTATCTCTCATATAATAACTTGACTGATTATAATTACAGGATTTTATAGACAAAATCAAATTATTTACCAGTTATTATGTTGAATCATTTTTTCTCTAACGACTACTGTAACACTTTTTTTTTTATAACTGAGACACTGTGTATCATCTACATTTGCTTCATAAGTACCTTCCTGTAGTGTGTGTGTACTCACCTATTTCACCTATTTGTACTCACCTATTTGTGGTTGCAGGGGTCGAGTCTTAGCTCCTGGCCCCGCCTCTTCACCGGTTGCTACTGGGCCCTCTCTCTCCCCGCTCCATGAGCTTTATCAAACCTCGTCTTAAAACTGTGTATGGTTCCTGCCTCCACTACGTCATTTTCTAGGCTATTCCACTGCCTTACAACTCTATGACTGAAGAAATACTTCCTACTATCTCTCTGACTCATTTGTGTCTTCAACTTCCAATTGTGGCCTCTTGTTTCTGTGTCCCCTCCCTGGAACATCCTGTCTTTGTCCACCTTGTCTATTCCACGCAGTATTTTATATGTCGTTATCATGTCTCCCCTGACCCTCCTGTCCTCCAGTGTCGTCAGGCCGATTTCCCTTAATCTTTCTTCACAGGACATTCCCCTTAGCTCTGGAACTAACCTTGTCGCAAACCTTTGTACTTTCTCTAGTTTCTTGACGTGCTTTATCAAGTGCGGGTTCCAAACAGGTGCTGCATACTCCAGTATGGGCCTGACATACACGGTGTACAGTGTCTTGAACGATTCCTTACTAAGGTATCGGAATGCTGTTCTCAGGTTTGCCAGGCGCCCATATGCTGCAGCAGTTATCTGGTTGATGTGTGCTTCCGGAGACATGCTCGGTGTTATACTCACCCCAAGATCTTTCTCCTTGAGTGAGGTTTGCAGTCTTTGGCCACCTAGCCTATACTCGGTCTGTGGTCTTCTGTGCCCTTCCCCTATCTTCATGACTTTGCATTTGGCAGGATTAAATTCGAGAAGCCATTTGCTGGACCAGGTGTCCAGTCTGTCCAGGTCTCTTTGAAGTCCTGCCTGGTCCTCATCAGATTTAATTCTCCTCATTAACTTCACATCATCTGCAAACAGGGACACTTCTGAGTCTAACCCTTCCATCATGTCGTTCACATATACCAAAAATAGCACTGGTCCTAGGACCGACCCCTGTGGGACCCCGCTCGTCACAGGTGCCCACTGTGATACATCATTACGTACCATGACTCGTTGTTGTCTCCCTGTCAGGTATTCTCTGATCCATTGCAGTGCCCTTCCTGTTATATGCGCCTGATGCTCTAGCTTCTGCACTAATCTCTTGTGAGGAACTGTGTCAAAGGCCTTCTTGCAGTCCAAGAAGATGCAATCAACCCACCCCTCTCTCTCGTGTCTTACTTCTGTTATTTTATCATAAAACTCCAGAAGGTTTGTGACACAGGATTTGCCTTCCATGAATCCGTGCTGGTTGGCATTTATACTCTTGTTCCGTTCCAGGTGCTCCACCACTCTCCTCCTGATAATCTTCTCCATAATTTTGCATACTATACACGTCAATGACACAGGTCTATAGTTTAGTGCCTCTTTTCTGTCTCCTTTTTTAAAAATGGGAACTACATTTGCCGTCTTCCATACCTCAGGTAGTTGCCCAGTTTCCAGGGACGTGTTGAAGATTGTGGTAAGTGGCACGCACAACATATCTGCTCCCTCTCTAAGGACCCACGGGGAGATGTTGTCCGGTCCCATTGCCTTTGAGGTATCGATGTCCCTTAGCAGTTTCTTCACCTCCTCCTCATCTGTACGTATGTCGTCCAACACTTGTTGGTGTATTCCTTGCTGGTGTCCCCATCTGGTCTGTCCCCCCAGAGTCCTTCCTGACTCTACTGTAAATACTTCCTTAAATCTCGTGTTGAGCTCCTCACATACCTCTTGATCGTTTCTTGTGAGTTCTCCACCTTCTTTCCTCAGCCTTATCACCTGGTCCTTGACTGTTGTCTTCCTCCTAATGTGGCTATACAGCAGTTTCGGGTCAGATTTGACTTTCGATGCTATGTCGTTTTCATACTGTCGCTGGGCCTCCCTCCTTACCTGTGCATACTCGTTTCTGGCTCTTCTACTAATCTCCTTGTTTTCCTGGGTCCTATGCCTCCTGTATCTTTTCCATTCTCTGTTGCACTTAGTTTTTGCCTCCCTACACCTTCGGGTAAACCAAGGACTCGTTTTGGTCTTCCTATTATTTCTGTTTCCCTTGGGAACAAAACTTTCCTCTGCCTCCTTGCACTTTGTTGCCACATATTCCATCATCTCGTTTACTGATTTTCCTACCATTTCTCTGTCCCACTGAACCTCCTGCAGGAAGTTTCTCATACCTGTGTAGTCCCCCCTTTTATAGTTTGGCCTGACCCCTTCAGTTCCTGTTACCTTCTCCACTTGTAACTCTACTATATAATCAAAACTCAGCACCACATGATCGCTAGCTCCAAGGGGCCTCTCGTAAGTGATGTCCTCAATGTCTGAACTGCTCAGGGTGAACACAAGATCCAGTCTTGCTGGCTCATCCTCCCCTCTCTCTCTGGTTGTGTCCCTGACATGTTGATGCATGAGGTTTTCAAGTACCACATCCATCATCTTGGCTCTCCATGTTTCGGGACCCCCATGTGTGTGTGTGTGTGTGTGTGTGTGTGTGTGTGTGTGTGTGTGTGTGTGTGTGTGTGTGTGTGTGTGTACTCACCTAATTGTGGTTGCAGGGGTCGAGACTCAGCTCCTGGCCCCGCCTCTTCACTGATCGCTACTAGGTCCTCTCCCTCTATGCTTCCTGAGCTTTGTCATACCTCTTCTTAAAACTATGTATGGTTCCTGCCTCTACTACTTCACTTGCTAGGCTATTCCACTTCCTGACGACTCTATGACTGAATAAACACTTCGTCACGTCCCTGTGACTCATCAGAGTCTTCAGCTTCCAGTTGTGATCCCTTGTTTCTGTGTCCCCTCTCTGGAACATCCTATCTCTGTCCACCTTGTCTATTCCCCGCAGTATCTTGTATGTCGTTATCATGTCTCCCCTGACCCTTCTGTCCTCCAGTGTCGTGAGTTCGATTTCCCTCAACCTTTCCTCGTACGACATTCCCCTGAGCTCTGGGACTAGCCTTGTTGCAAACCTTTGTACTTTCTCTAACTTCTTGACGTGCTTGACCAGGTGTGGGTTCCAGACTGGTACTGCATACTCCAGTATGGGCCTAACATACACAGTGTATAGTGTCTTGAACGATTCCTTATTAAGGTATCGGAACGCTATTCTCAGGTTTGGCCAGGCGCCCGTATGCTGCAGCAGTTATTTGGTTGATGTGTGCCTCCGGTGAAGTGCTCGGTGTTATGGTCACCCCAAGGTCTTTCTCCCTGAGTGAGGTCTGTAGTCTTTGTCCACCTAGCCTATACTCTGTCTGCGGTCTTCTTTGCCCCTCCCCAATCTTCATGACTTTGCATTTGGCAGGGTTGAATTCGAGAAGCCAGTTTCTGGACCACATTTTCAGCCTGTCCAGGTCACTTAGCAGCTTCTGCACCTCATCCTCGGTTGTTCGTATGTCATCCAACACTTGTTGGTATATTCCCTCTTGATGTTCCCTTCTGTGCTGTCTTCCCAGAGCCCTTCCTTTCTCTACTGTAAAAACTTCCTTAAATCTCCTATTTAGCTCCTCACATACCTCCTGATCATTTCTTGTGAGTTCTCCACTTTCTGTCCTCAGTCTGATCACTTGGTCTTTGACTGTTGTCTTCCTCCTGATGTGGCTATACAACAGTTTCGGGTCAGTCTTGATTTTCGATGCTGTGTTATTTTCATACTGTCGCTGGGCCTCCCTCCTTACCTGTGCATACTCGTTCCTGGCTCTGCAAGTAATCTCCCTATTTTCATGTGTTCTCTGCCTTCTGTACTTTTTCCATTCTCTATTGCACTTTGTTTTTGCCTCCTTACACCGTCGGATAAACCAGGGGCTCGTTCTGGTCTTCCCATTGTTTCTGTTGCCCTTGGGAATAAACCTTTCCACTGCCTCCTTGCATTTTGTTGTTACTATTCCATCATTTCATTTACTGGCTTTCCTGCCAGTTCTCTGTCCCACGGAACCTCCTGCAGGAAGTTCCTCAACCCTATGTAGTCCCCTCTTTTATAGTCTGGCTTTTCCCATTCAGCTCCTGTTACTCTCTCCACTTGCAACTCTAGTATGTATTCAAAGCACAGAACCACGTGGTCACTAGCTCCTAGGGGATGATGTTTATCGATAGTGATAGGAATAGTATCGATATGTGAAAGAAGAGAAAGATCATGAGCTTGGGTAGAATTCTGGACTGTGATGATGCGCGTACCACTCTTAAGAGCATGAAAGGAAATATCTCTACCAACGTGGCGTAGGAGCGCTTTGCCAATACTATGGTCGGAAAGATAGGCAGTAGAAGAAGTCGGTCTTAAAGTAAAGAATTTAGTCCATTGTATGGTCCGAAACTGAGTGTGGAGACGGAGTGCATGACGTGTCGGTCTTTTCCGAGTAGAATGGGAAGATAACGAAGTAACATCAACAGGAGATTGTCGTTGGCGTTTAGAAGTGGGACCAGAGTCGGTCCGACGTGGGACGGACTGGCGATTCGAAAATCGTCGCACCATAGAGGGAGAGGCCGTGAAGTAAAGTGAAGTAAAGAAAACTGAAGTAGACACATAGAGATTTGTTTAACTGTCTTGTTGACAAGTGCATCAAGTGTCAGTAAATGCAGTGAGTGAGTGAAAAAAAATTAGAGGAGCTAGAGACTACAGTGCCTACAGGAAGTTATTGGAAAAATTACCGAGAAGCATAAAGCATTTTTCAACTATTGGGACCCAGGAGGGACGACAACATTACTCCACTGCCAGCCGCACGTAATATTCACCTAGTTTGAGTTGCATGGGGTCAGCACCGGTCTCTAGCTGGAAACTGGGGGTCACTCTCCTCGAGCTATCAGAATTAGAATAAGCAGCATCTACTGGTATTTAATAGAATTTATTGAGTTGTAGGAGAGTTAAGCAGTTAATGACTGGTAGCCTAGTATGAGAGATAGCCAGCCTAGCGAAGCCTATCATACAGAATTGAACGTAATTTTAGGCACAAGACAGTACAGTGGGAACCAAGAGATTGGGTACATATGCAAAACATATGTAGTACATACGAGGGAAATAAGGACTGCTTATATAAACACACGCATACACACACACATTCACACACACAACGCACACACGCACACACACACACACAAACACACACAAACACACAAACACACACACACACACACACACACACATACTGTACACTGTGTATGTTAGGCCCATACTGGAGTATGCAGCACCAGTCTGGAACCCACACCTGGTCAAGCACGTCAAGAAGTTAGAGAAAGTACAAAGGTTTGCAACAAGGCTAGTCCCAGAGCTCAAGGGAATGTCGTACGAGGAAACGTTAAGGGAAATCGGACTGACGACACTGGAGGACAGAAGGGTCAGGGGAGACATGATAACGACATACAAGATACTGCGGGGAATAGACAAGGTGGACAGAGATAGGATGTTCCAGAGAGGGGACACAGGGACAAGGGGTCACAACTGGAAGCTGAAGACTCAGACGAGTCACAGGGACGTTAGGAAGTATTTCTTCAGTCATAGAGTTGTCAGCAAGTGGAATAGCCTAGCAAGTGAAGTAGTGGAGGCAGGAACCATACATAGTTTAAAGAAGAGGTATGACAAAGCTCAGGAAGCAGAGAGAGAGAGGACCCAGTAGCGATCAGTGAAGAGGCGGGGCCAGGAGCTGAGTCTCGACCCCTGCAACCACAATTAGGTGAGTACAATTAGGTGAGTACACACACACACACACACATACACACACACATACACACACACACATAGACAGGATTTCACACCTTTATGCGAATTTACATAATTTTAGGCACACAAGACAGTGCAGTGGGAACCAAGAGATAGGGTACATATGCAAAACATATGTAGTACATACGAGGCAAATAAGGACTGCTTACATAAACGCACGCATACACACATACACTAGGTGAGAACAGGATCTGCTGTTAGGCACTTGCATAGCTGTAGCACGCATACACACACACACATACACATACACACACATATACAGGATTTCACACCTTTATGTGAATTGACCCTCTAACCTTCCTTCTCTCTCCGTCTCTTTGTCTCTTATCCTCTCTCTCTCTCTCTCTCTCTCTTTCTCTCTCTCTTTCTCTTACTCTTTCTGTCTCTTCCTCTCTCTCTCTCTTCCTCTTTCTCTCCCTTCCTCTCTCTCTATTCCTCTCTCTCTCTCTTCCTCTCTCTCTCTTTTCCTCTCTCTTTCTCCCTTTCTCTCTCTTCCTCTGTCCTTTCCTCTCTTCCTCTCTCTCTCTTCCTCTCTCTTTTCCTCTCTTCTTCCTCTCTCTCTTCCTATTTTTCTCTCTTCCTCTCTCTCTTCCTCTCTCTCTTCTCTCTCTTCCTCTCTCTCTTCCTCTCTCTCTTCTCTCTCTTCCTCTCTCTTCCTCTCTCTTCCTCTCTCTCTCTCTCTCTCTCTCTCTCTCTCTCTCTCTCTCTCTCTCTCTCTCTCTCTCTCTCTCTCTCTCTATCTCTCTCTATATCTCTCTCTCTCTTTTCCCTTCTCACTCTCTCCCTTCTCTCCTCCTATCTTTCCCTTCTATCCTTCTCTCTTTCTCTCACTCTCTCCCCATTTTTTTTTTTTTTTTTTTTTTTTACACTGGGTTTGACAAGGTTAAGGATCCCTAGCTTTATTGACAGCTATTTACAGGTTAAGGATTCCTAACTTTATTGGCAAACTAAGAGCTGTTACCTACATCAGCTCATTTGAAAGCATTTTTATTGTTATGAGACATACAAGTAGGGAACAGGATGAAGTTGGAGCCATCTGTGGGCCAGCATTTTCATTTGATCAACTGACGTTATCTCGTTGACATCATTATGCTGTACGAATGTGTTCCATACTCGAGTCATCCTGGGTATGTATGATCTCAGATGGAGTGATGTTCTGGAGAAGGGTACAGCCAGAGTGAAGTTGCTGCTTTCTGCCCGTCTTGTGGCATAAAAGCTTGTTTCACGCTGTCCTCGAAGTGGATCCAAGTGTGGTATTTTGACAATATTGGCCTTGTACATAACAGTAAGGCCACCCACATCCCTCCTATGTTGAAGGCTCTGCTGAAATGACAGATCTATCCAGGATGGGTCCAGGCGAGAGATGAGACGTCTTGCTCTGTTCTCTACTCTGTCAAGCAGTCGCAGATGAGAGGGGGGGCAGGCAAACCAAGAAAGTGGAGCATACTCAAGGTGTGAGCGTACTTGTGCCTCGTACAGGATCTTGCAACCCCTACTGTCAAGCAGGTGCGAGATACGGCGAAGTGCTGTAAGCTTCCTGGCTGCCTTGTTTGCAAGATTTACAACATGGTTCTTCATGGTTAGTTTGGAGTCAAATTTCACCCCAAGGATATCAACTTCTTCTCCAGGTGCCAACATCGTCCCATTCATCCGTACTACTGCACCAGCATTACCATCATGGTGCCTAGAGACGATCATCATTTGCGTTTTCTCAGGTGCAAATGTTACTTGCCATCTATTTCCCCAAGCTGATATAGCTCTCAGCTGGTGATTGATGTAGCTTAGAGCACCTGGCATTTCTTCTCTTGGATAAGTGAATGTCAGTGTACAGTCGTCTGCATATGCATGTGATTCTGGGATGAGATGAAGAAGGTCGTTGAAGTAGACATTCCATAACAGTGGACCCAGCACACTTCCTTGTGGAACGCTTGCCCCAATAGGATGCCTTGCTGATTCCGTTCCATTGAGGACTACACTTAGAGATCTACCATGAAGGTAATCACTGAGGAGACATAGCGTAGAGCCTGCAATTCCCAGTGCTTGAAGTTTTGCTAAGAGGCCCTGGTGCCACACCCGGTCGAAAGCGCCAGCAATGTCCAGTGCTACCACACAGCTGACTTTGGATTCATCCAGTGACTGGTGCCACTTAGTGGAGAGGTTTAACAACAGATCAGCAGCAGAGTAACCTTTCCTGAAGCCACATTGACGATCACAAAGTAGTGAGTGGTAGTCAAAAAAATCTGTCATTTGTCTTGAGATTATTGTCTCAAGGATCTTACCAGTGA
>NW_027196314.1:0-17500 GCF_038502225.1 Cherax quadricarinatus | reverse complement strand
TTTCATGAAGCTCATGGAGCAGGGAGAGAGGACCCAGTAGCAATCAGCGAAGAGGCGGGGCCAGGAGCTATGACTCGACCCCTGCTACCACAAATTGGTGTGTGAAATAGGTGTGTACACACAAGTACACACGCACAGACACACCCCAGAACAGGCGAAGTGTATGTCGACAAGGGAGTTTGACAGCTGGTAACTAACTCAGTAGCAGGACTACACATTAACCAACACTGAACGTCACCAGCAGTAGCTGAACAACACATTAACCAACACTGAACGTCACCAGCAGTAGCTGAACAACACATTAACCAACACTGAACGTCACCAGGAGTAGCTGAACAACACAATAACCAACACTGAACGTCACCAGGAGTAGCTGAACAACACAATAACCAACACTGAACGTCACCAGGAGTAGCTGAACAACACATTAACCAACACTGAACGTCACCAGGAGTAGCTGAACAACACAATAACCAACACTGAACGTCACCAGGAGTAGCTGAACAACACAATAACCAACAATGAACGTCACCAGGAGCAGCTGAACAACACATTAACCAACACTGAACGTCACCAGGAGTAGCTGAACACATTAACCAGTACTGAACGTCACCAGTAGTAGCTGGACAACACATTAACCAACACTGAACGTAAGCAGGAGAAGCTGGACAACACATTAACCAACACTGAACGTCACCAGTAGTAGCTGGACAACACATTAACCAACACTGAACGTAAGCAGGAGTAGCTGGACAACACATTAACCAACACTGAACGTCACCAGCAGTAGCTGGACAACACATTAACCAACACTGAACGTCACCAGGAGCAGCTGGACAACACATTAACCAACAGTGAACGTAAGCAGGAGTAGCTGAACAACACATGAACCCACACTGAACGTAACTAGGCTGCAGCAGCGACCACTGGCCAGGCTGCAGCATCGACCACTAGCCAGGCTGCAGATGCGACCACTGACCAGGCTGCAGCAGCGACCACTGGCCAGGCTGCAGCAGCGACCACTGGCCAGGCTGCAGCAGCGACCACTGACCAGGCTGCAGCAGCGACCACTGACCAGTCTGCAACAGCGACCACTGGCCAGGTTGCAGCAGCAACCACTGGCCAGGCTGCAGCAGCGACCACTGGCCGGGCTGCAGCAGCGACCACTGGCCAGGCTGCAGCAGCGACCACTGATCAGGCTGCAGCAGCGACCATTGGCCAGGATGCAGTAGCGGTCACTGGCCAGGCTGCAGCAGCGACCACTGGCCAGGCTGCAGCAGCGACCACTGACCAGGCTGCAGCAACGACCACCGGCCAGGCTGCAGCAGCGGCCACTGGCCGCGCTGCAGCAGCGACCACTGACCAGGCTGCAGCAGCGACCACTGACCAGGCTGCAGCAGTGACCATTGGCCAGGCTGCAGTAGCGGCCACTGGCCAGGCTGCAGCAGCGACCACTGGCCAGGCTGCAGCAGCGACCACTGACCTGGCTGCAGCAGCGACTACTGGCCAGGCTGCAGCAGCGACCACTGACCAGGCTGCAGCAGCGACCACTGGCCAGGCTGCAGCAGCGGCCACTGGCCAGGCTGCAGCAGCGACCACTGACCAGGTTGCAGCAGCGACCACTGGCCAGGCTGCAGCAGTGACCACTGGCCAGGCTGCAGCAGCGACCACTGGCCAGGCTGCAGCAGCGACCACTGGCCAGGCTGCAACAGCGACCACTGGCCAGGCCGCAGCAGCGACCACTGACCAGGCTGCAGCAGCGACCACTGGCCAGGCTGCAGCAGCGACCACTGGCCAGGCTGCAGCAGCGACCACTGGCCGAGCTGAAGCAGCGACCACTGGCCAGGCTGCAGCAGCGGCCACTGGCCAGGCTGTAGCAGCGACCACTGGCCAGGCTATAGCAGCAACCGCTGGCCAGGCTGAAGCAGCGACCACTGACAAGGCTGCAGCAGCGACCACTGACCAGGCTGCAGCAGCGACCACTGTCCAGGCTGCAGCAGCGACCACTGACCAGGTTGCAACAGCGACCACTAGCCATACTGCAGCAGCGACCACTGGCCATGCTGCAGCAGCGACCACTGGCCGGGCTGCAGCAGCGACCACTGGCCAGGCTGCAGCAGCGACCACTGGCAGGCGACAGCGACCACTGGCCAGGATGCAGCAGCAGCGACCACTGGCCAGGCTGCAGCAGCGCGACCACTGGCCAGGCTGCATCAGCGACCACTGGCCAGGCTGCAGCAGCGACCACTGAGCAGCGACCACTGGCCAGCGACCACTGACCAGGCTGCAGCAGCGACCACTGGCCAGGCTGCAGCAGCGACCACTGACCAGGCTGCAGCAGCGACCACTGGCCAGGCTGCAGCAGCGACCACTGGCCAGGCTGCAGATGCGACCACTAGCCAGGCCAGGCTGAAGCAGCGACCACGGACCAGGCTGCAGCAGCGACCACTGACCAGGCAGCAGCAGCGACCACTGGCCAGGCTGCAGCAGCGACCACTGACCAGGCTGCAACAGCGACCACTAGCCATGTTGCAGCAGCGACCACTGGCCATGCTGCAGTAGCGACCACTGGCCAGGCTGCATCAGCGACCACTGGCCAGGCTGCAGCAGCGACCACTGACCAGGTTGCAGCAGCGACCACTGACCAGGCTGCAGCAGCGACCACTGGCCAACTTGATGGTTCATATATTTTAAGCTAGAGATATTTTGTTTTGTGTTATTGATTGGTAATATATTTTTGTTGTCAGTTTGGATGAGGTGAGAGAAATATTGATGTGTAAATTGAAAGATACAGTATTTAATTGTTTAATAATTATTTCTCGTTATATTTTATCCTGCATAAGACCATTTATATGAGTGTTTCCTTTGTCTTATCTACAAGAGATTCAAACTTGTTTCACAATGGTTATCCTCAAAATTTATAAAACCAATAATTTCAATTTCATTTAATCAGAAATTTTCTTTTATTTACACATCGCCGTTTCCCACCAAGACGATGTGAGGTGAAAAAGAAGAAGCACTTTAATCATGATTCATTCCATCACTGTCTTGCCAGAGTCGTGCTTACATTATAGTTAAAAAAGGGCTAGAAATCAACAGGACTCAAGTCCGGCTTGTCGGTTTCCCTGTATCCCTTCATGAATGTTACTTTGCTCACACTCCAACACCACGTCAAGTCATAAAAATAATTTGTCTCCATTCTCTCTCGCACGCTTGCTGGAAGTTCAAGCCCTTTGCACACAAAACCTCTTTTACCCTTCCCTCAAACCTTCCTTATGACGACCCCTACCGCGCCTTCCTTCCATTACAGATTTATATGCCCTCTAAATCATTGTATTTTGTTTCACCCTCTTTAAATGTCCAAACCACTTCAACAACGCCTCCTCTGCCTTCTAGATAATACTTTTAGAATCCCTGCACCGTCTTCTGATTTTGACGCTACGAATGCTTTGCATTATATTCTCATCGCTCATTGCCCTCAGACACATCTGCACTACCTCCAGCCTTCCTCTTGCAATATTCACCACTCAAGCATCATACCCATATAGAAGCGTCTGTACAACTACACTCTCATGCAATTCCCTCTTCTTTTCATCCATGGATCTGCTGATAAGTCGTCTCCCAAATATTTGAACACATTCACCTCTTCTATACTCCCTCCCTCCAATCTGATATCAAATTTTTCATTACGTAAATTTTTTGTTGTTCTCATTACCTTGCTGTTTTTTATGTTCACATACTAATTCCTTCTCTTACACACCCTTTCAAAGTCGTTCACCAACCTCTGCAACTTCTTTTCAGAATCTCCCATGAGCAAAGTGTCGTCAGCAAAAGCAACTGTGGCAACTCCCACTTTGTGTTAGATTCTTTCTCTCTTAATCTCACACCTCTTGCCAACACCTGAGCATTCACTTCTCTTACAATCCCATCTATAAATATATTGAACAACAATGGTGATATCACGCATATCTGTCTAAGACCTACTTTTATTAGGAAATAATCTCCTCGTAAAAATTCTTAACTGCAGGTGCATACACACTTCTTATGATCCACTTTTCACATCCGACCCATATTTTAAACCACATAATCCTTGAATTTATATATTTATATTCCCTCTTCTCTCTCCATAACTGATCCTTCAACATTATTGCTACCCCTTCCTTAGCTCTAACTCTCTCAGATTCTCCTCACGTAATCCCATTTAAACTCCCCTACCCCCTTCATCTTTGTTTCGCTTATGGCCAGGACATCCAACTTCTTTTCATTCATAACATTAGCAATCATTTCTTTCTTATCATCCGCACTACATCCACGCACATTCAAACATCCTAATTTCATAAAGTTTTTCTTTTCCTTATTTTTAGTAGTTTATACAGGAGAAGGGACTACTAGCCTATTGCTCCCGGCATTTAGTCGCCTCCTACGACACGCATAGCTTACGGAGGAAGAATTCTGTTCCACTTCCCCATAGAGATAAGCAGAAATAAACAAGAGCAAGAACTAGAAAAAAAAAAAAAGAAGAAAACCCAGAGGGGTAAGTTTATACATGCTTGTGTAGTGTGACCAATTACAGGCTTATGTTTCACACTCATTGTTATTACTATAATAATAATAATAATAATAATAATAATAATAATAATAATAATAATAATAATAATAATAATAATAATAATAATAATAATAATAATAATAATGATAATCTGAAAAATGGTATCCTCGCATATCATACGATACTTCAATTATCCGAGAAAGGTATCCAGTGTCTCATAAACAGTAATGCATGTATTAAGAAAAAAAATTGCTACCACTGTCAGCATCAGAGTTATCTCTGAGTTACCAGACCTTGCCACGTGGAGGCCAGTGGTTCGTCTTTAAGGTCCACCCACTCATTTACTGTGTTACTGAAGTTTTCCCCAGGTTCATGTGTCCAGGAGTCCATCTGTGTCCCCTCAGATATTCTCCCTTCCCCACTTCCCCAAGGTCTGCCTCAACAACTAGTATCCTCGTCTCTCCCAGGCCCACGTGTCTAGGAGTCCCTCTGTTCGCCTTCAGATATTCTCCCTTTCCCACTTTCCCGGGGTATCCTCGCCTTCCCCAGGTCCATGTGTCCAGGAATCCATCCGTGGGCCCCCGGATGTCTCCCCTTCCTCACTTCCCTTAGGATATCTTCCAATCTCAGCCTTCCCCAGGTTATGTATCCCGAAGTCAGCTCAGCCACCCTCAGTGATCTAGCTAGATGAGAACGAGGTCTTGTCTAGCTGGTCTACGGTAGAGACTGTCCAGGTGGGTGGAATTACTGGAGGTGACACACACAGAAAACTGCGTCCAGTAATTACACCACCAAGACAGCCTGGAACAGTAGGTCAGCCAGACGCAGCCAAGCTACCGTCCAGTTCCCCCACTAAGGTCAGGCCATTCAATGAAAATTTGGGAGTTCTGTTTATGTCATACAATTCATCAACATTAAATATGTTCTTTTTTGTACTAATAAGCAGCTTAAGTGAATTTGTGAATGTTTTATTGTGTGTTGATAAGTGTTGGTGTGTTAATATGTCTGTCCACCTCCACCACAACTGTAACAAGTCACTTTATCTGACTTTTTGGGTTATTCTGGGTAAATTATATATTCGTTAATATGTATTATAAATTGTGTAACTGTTTTTACATATACCTGTTCCTAAGTAAACTTTCTTAACTTACACTCAACTTACACTTAACTTACACTTAACTTAACTTTACACTCATTTGCGCATTTCCACAAACGAAGCTTGTGAGTTTACCATCATTCATACACGCACAAAACTACGCACATGAGCGTACACACATACACACACAACAAGTGTTGGATGACATACGAATAACTGAGGAGGAGGTGAAGAAGCTCTTAAGTGACCTTGACACCTCAAAGACGATGGGACCAGACAACATCTCCCCATGGGTCCTTAGAGAAGGAGCAGAGATGCTGTGCGTGACTCTAACCACAATCTTCAACACATCCCTTGAAACTGGGCAACTACCTGAGAAATGGAAGACAGCTAATGTAGTCCCCATATTTAAGGAAGGAAACAGAAACGAGGCACTAAACTACAGACCTGTGTCTCTGACATGTATTGTGTGCAAAGTCATGGAGAAGATTATCAGGAGGAGAGTGGTCGAACACCTGGAAAGGAACAAGATTATAAATGAAAACCAGCATGGGTTCATGGAAGGCAAATCTTGTATCACAAACCTCCTAGAGTTTTATGACAAGGTAACAGAAGTAAGACACGAGAGAGAGGGGTGGGTAGATTGCGTTTTCCTAGACTGCAGGAAGGCCTTTGAGTCAGTTCCCCACAAGAGATTAGTGCAGAAGCTGGAGGATCAGGCGCATGTAAAAGGGAGGGCACTGCAATGGATAAGGGAATACCTGACAGGGAGGCAGCAACGAGTCATGGTACGTGAAGAGGTATCATAGTGGGCGCCTGTTACGAGCGGGGCCCCACAGGGGTCAGTTCTAGGACCAGTGCTATTTTTGATATATGTGAATGACATGATGGAAGGAATAAACTCTGAAGTGTCCCTGTTCGCAGATGACGTGAAGTTGATGAGAAGAATTAAATCGGACGAGGATGAGGCAGGACTGCAAAGAGACCTGGACAGGCTGGACATGTGGTCCAGTAACTGGCTTCTCGAATTCAATCCAGCCAAATGCAAAGTCATGAAGATTGGGGAGGGGCAAAGAAGACCGCAGACAGAGTATAGGCTAGGTGGACAAAGACTACAGACCTCACTCAGGGAGAAAGACCTTGGGGTGACCATAACACCGAGCACATCACCGGAGGCACACATCAACCAAATAACTGCTGCAGCATACGGGCGCCTGGCAAACCTGAGAATAGCGTTCCGATACCTTAATAAGGAATCGTTCAAGACACTGTACACTGTGTATGTTAGGTCCATACTGGAGTATGCAGCACCAGTCTGGAACCCACACCTGGTCAAGCACGTCAAGAAGTTAGAGAAAGTACAAAGGTTTGCAACAGGGCTAGTCCCAGAGCTCAAGGGAATGTCGTACGAGGAAAGGCTGAGGGAAATCGGACTGACGACACTGGAGGACAGAAGGGTCAGGGGAGACATGATAACGACATACAAGATACTGCGGGGAATAGACAAGGTGGACAGAGATAGGATGTTCCAGAGAGGGGACACAGGGACAAGGGGTCACAACTGGAAGCTGAAGACTCAGACGAGTCACAGGGACGTTAGGAAGTATTTCTTCAGTCATAGAGTTGTCAGCAAGTGGAATAGCCTAGCAAGTGAAGTAGTGGAGGCAGGAACCATACATAGTTTTAAGAAGAGGTATGACAAAGCTTAGGAAGCAGAGAGAGAGAGGACCCAGTAGCGATCAGTGAAGAGGCGGGGCCAGGAGCTGAGTCTCGACCCCTGCAACCACAATTAGGTGAGTACAATTAGGTGAGTACACACACACACACACACACACACACACACACACACACACACACACACACACACACACACACACACACACACACACACACACACACACACACACACACACACACACACACACACACACACACACACACACACACACACACACACACACACACACACACACTGGACAGTACGACTCTAAGATACTATGTTATGTTGTAATGTTCTGTGATGTGTGAATGTCAGTCAAAATTTAAAATTAATGTTGTGTTGTAATGTGTTGAGATGTTTAAATGTTAGCAGTATTATACCTTGAATGTTGTGTCACACAATGGTATTTATCCCGTCCTAATGTTTATGCTATAAATAATACTTAACGTTAATGTTTAGGTAATGTTTAACTCGCAGCTGAATATTATTATGTTCATTATCCACCTGTCATTATCCACCTGTCATTATCCACCTGTCATTATCCACCTGTCATTATCCACCTGTCATTATCCACCTGTCATTATCCACCTGTCATTATCCACCTGTCATTATCCACCTGTCATTATCCACCTGTCATTATCCACCTGTCATTATCCACCTGTCATTATCCACCTGTCATTATCCACCTGTCATTATCCACCACCCTGGACAGGTTTCTCTGTCATATTCCATCTCCCTTGACTGGTTTTCTTGTCTTTTTACGTCGCCCTTGACGTATTCTCTTTTACTCCATCGCCTTGAATGTTTTTCCCAGTCACGTTCCTCCGCCCTAGAGAGGTTTCTTTGTCATATTCCATGAGAGATGACAGGTGTCCTTATCATTTTCCATCGAGCTTCCTGGGTTTCCCCTGTCATTTTCCGTCGCAATGGACTTTTTCTGTCATAATCCAAAACTCTGAACTTGTTTCTCTCTCATATTTACTCGCCCTGAACTGGTTTCCATGTCTTTTTCCGTCGTCATAGACGGGTTCCTGTCATTTTTCAATTGTCCTGGACGAGTTTTCTTGTCATATTCCATCACCTGGACGAGTTTCGTTGTCATTTTTAATCGCCTTGGAAGGGTTTCCCTGCCATTTTCCAACGACCTTCAAGGTCCATCGGCCTGGATTTGTTTCTTGTAGTTTTCCATCGCCTTGGACGGGTTTCTCTGTCATCTTCCGTCGCCTTGGACGGGTTCTTCTGTGTTCCATCGTCCTGGACAGAACAACTTCTCATTTTCCATCGCCTTGGACGGGTTTTTCTTTCATCTTCCGTCGCCTTGGACGGGTTCTTCTGTGTTCCATCGTCCTGGACAGAACAACTTCTCATTTTCCATCGCCTTGGACGGGATTTTCTTTCATTTTCTATTAATATGGAACTGTTTTTCTGTCGTTTTCTATGTAATGGATGAGATTTCCTGTCATTTTCTGTTTCAGTAGACAGATTTTCTTGTCATATTCCCTCGCTTTGGACGGTTTTCTGCAACATTCCATCGCCCTGTTCGGGTTTCCCGGTTATTTTCCATCACCGTAGACAGGCTTCTCTGTCATTTTCCATTGCCCTGAAATTGTTTCCCTGTCACATTCCATCGCCCTCGACGGGTTTCCCTGTCATTTTTCCATCGCCCAGGACGGGTTTCCCTGTCATATTCCATCTCCCTAGATGGGTTTCTGTCATCTTCCATCGCTCTGGTGGGTTTCCCTGTCATATTCCATCGCCCTGGACGGGGTTTCCTTTCATATTCCATCTCCCTGGACGGGTTTCCCTGTCATATTCCATCGCCTTTGACTGGTTTCTTTATCATATTCCATCTAACTGGGCGGGTTTCTCTGCCATATTCCATCGCCCTGAACGAGTTTCCCTCTCATATTCCGTCTCCCTGGGCGGGTTTCCCTTTCATATTCCATCGCCCTGGACGGGTTTCTCTGTCGCATTCCGTTGCCCTGGACGGGTTTCCCACTCATATTCCATTTCCTTTGACGGTTTCCCTGTCATATTACATCGCCCTGGAAAGGTTTCCCTGTTATATTCCATCTCCCTGGACTGGTTTCTCTCTTATTCTCCATTGTCCTGTACGAGCTTCCCTGTCATATTCCATCGCCCTAGACAGGTTTCTCCATCATATTTCATCCCCCTGAACGGGTTTACCTGTCATATTCTATCTCTCTGATCATTTTCCCTTTTCATATTCCAGCTCCTTGAACTATTTTCCTTCTCATATTCCATCGCCCTGTTCGGGCTTCCCTGTCATATTTCATCGCCGTGGACGGGTTTCCCTGTCATATTCCATCGCCCTGGACGGGTTTCCCTGTCATATTCCATCTCCTTGGGCTGGTTTCCCTCTCACATTCCATCTCCCTTGACGGGTTTCCCTGTCATACTCCATCGCCCTGGACTGGTTTCCTTAAAGGGTGACGTTAAGAAAATTAAAGAAGAGGCAAGATTAGCGGACTCAGAAGATAGACTTCAGGGACACAGCCACAAACCTCAGAGTGAAAGACACAGAGTGATCAACCTTCCAGAATCTCGATCGAATTATTCCGGGCAATGTAAGAGATGTGTTGTCTATTATGGAGTATGCAGCACCAGCATATAACCCGCACCTCTACGAACACGTTAACGTATTAGAGAATGTTCAGAGAAAGTGCGGTGCTTGTTCCAGAGTTAAGAGTTATGAGCTGCGAGGAGACGTTATCACAATGTAGAAGATCCAGGAGACACATATAGTTCTGTCTTTCCTAGTTTTAAATATATAATATTTTTTTCCAACTCTAGTTTGTCCAGCACACCGAATTTTCTATTGGTCACCATTTTATTAGCAGTTGGTGTCAAGCTCCTGGGCTTGGTGCCATCCCTTACTTCTTGGAATGTATTAGTCGTTGTATTTGAAGTTTGTGAGGTTTCTTTTCATCGAGTACTGTGTTTCTGAGGAAGAAAGAGAAGACAGTCATGGAATGACAATGGTCACCCTCTACTGTGTTAGCTCATATAAATCATCCATCATTAATTTGCTAGAGGAAACATCTGCACCGATTATATCTGTGATGTGACAAAAAGAGACAAAATTCTCCTTCCCTCAGGAAGAAACTTAAAAAAAAGAGTCACTGAAAGGATAATCTCGGTGGAGACACCACCATCACGCAGACGTATAATACCAGCTGACTTGATTCATCTTATAAGTAACAAACGAACCTCTACCTAAAGTCTTTAACCAACAGAGTCCTGCCATCACTCTGTTTCCAGCATAAACCCACCACAGATCTTCTAAAATAGTCTTCTGCTAACAATCCTTCCAGTAGTGTTCTTCCAGTAGCGTTCTTCCAGTAGCGTCCAGACTTACACACTTGAATCCTACCAACAGAATCCTAAGAAAGGAATCCTGTTAATAAGTCTTTAATCAGATATTTACCAAACATGTTACATACAGTGTTATTAACAATGGTGTATCAGACAGACTTTATACACATCAAAACACAAAGATGGTGGTGAAAAACACATAACAACAGTACTACCTGGCTTTATGGCACATATCTCTGCAGCATAGTGCACTACAACATTCAGAGGTGCATTGATATATCACAGTACATAACAACAGTTTGGGAGACAGTACCACACAGTCGTACTGGCCAGGTTGTGGCAACACACACACAGTAGTGGCCAGGTTGTGGCAACACACAGTCGTACTGGCCAGGTTGTGGCAACACACACACAGTACTGGCCAGGTTGTGGCAATACACACACAGTACTGGCCAGGTTGTGGCAACACACAGTCGTACTGGCCAGGTTGTGGCAACACACACACAGTACTGGCCAGGTTGTGGCAACACACAGTCGTACTGGCCAGGTTGTGGCAACACACACACAGTACTGGCCAGGTTGTGGCAACACACAGTCGTACTGGCCAGGTTGTGGCAACACACAGTCGTACTGGCCAGGTTGTGGCAACACACACACAGTACTGGCCAGGTTGTGGCAACACACAGTCGTACTGGCCAGGTTGTGGCAACACACACACAGTACTGGCCAGGTTGTGGCAACACACAGTCGTACTGGCCAGGTTGTGGCAACACACAGTCGTACTGGCCAGGTTGTGGCAACACACAGTCGTACTGGCCAGGTTGTGGCAACACACAGTCGTACTGGCCAGGTTGTGGCAACACACAGTCGTACTGGCCAGGTTGTGGCAACACACAGTCGTACTGGCCAGGTTGTGGCAACACACAGTCGTACTGGCCAGGTTGTGGCAACACACAGTCGTACTGGCCAGGTTGTGGCAACACACAGTCGTACTGGCCAGGTTGTGGCAACACACAGTCGTACTGGCCAGGTTGTGGCAACACACAGTCGTACTGGCCAGGTTGTGGCAACACACAGTCGTACTGGCCAGGTTGTGGCAACACACAGTCGTACTGGCCAGGTTGTGGCAACACACAGTCGTACTGGCCAGGTTGTGGCAACACACAGTCGTACTGGCCAGGTTGTGGCAACACACAGTCGTACTGGCCAGGTTGTGGCAACACACAGTCGTACTGGCCAGGTTGTGGCAACACACAGTCGTACTGGCCAGGTTGTGGCAACACACAGTCGTACTGGCCAGGTTGTGGCAACACACAGTCGTACTGGCCAGGTTGTGGCAACACACAGTCGTACTGGCCAGGTTGTGGCAACACACAGTCGTACTGGCCAGGTTGTGGCAACACACAGTCGTACTGGCCAGGTTGTGGCAACACACAGTCGTACTGGCCAGGTTGTGGCAACACACAGTCGTACTGGCCAGGTTGTGGCAACACACAGTCGTACTGGCCAGGTTGTGGCAACACACAGTCGTACTGGCCAGGTTGTGGCAACACACAGTCGTACTGGCCAGGTTGTGGCAACACACAGTCGTACTGGCCAGGTTGTGGCAACACACAGTCGTACTGGCCAGGTTGTGGCAACACACACTCAGTACTGGCCAGGTTGTGGCAACACACAGTCGTACTGGCCAGGTTGTGGCAACACACAGTCGTACTGGCCAGGTTGTGGCAACACACAGTCGTACTGGCCAGGTTGTGGCAACACACAGTCGTACTGGCCAGGTTGTGGCAACACACAGTCGTACTGGCCAGGTTGTGGCAACACACAGTCGTACTGGCCAGGTTGTGGCAACACACAGTCGTACTGGCCAGGTTGTGGCAGCACACACAGTCGTACTGGCCAGGTTGTGGCAACACACAGTCGTACTGGCCAGGTTGTGGCAACACACAGTCGTACTGGCCAGGTTGTGGCAACACACAGTCGTACTGGCCAGGTTGTGGCAACACACAGTCGTACTGGCCAGGTTGTGGCAACACAGTCGTACTGGCCAGGTTGTGGCAACACACAGTCGTACTGGCCAGGTCGTGGCGTCGTACTGGCCAGGTTGTGGCAGCCACCACCAAAATTCTTATTGTCAAGAGATGGAATCATCCAAGTTGACAGTTTTTATTTTCATCACCGAAAGTTTTTGTTTTGTATCTGTGACGGTGAAAGTTTTCTTATGTCATTAATGAAGAAGTGAGAGAAGTGTTTGTATGAGAACTGAGAGAGTTATTTAATAATTAATTCTTCTTAAACAAAGTGTTATATAAAAATATCTTCTTTATCTTAACCACAAGTCTCTCAAGTTAGTCACTTCTTCACATATTTACATCTTTTACCAACATTATTTCATCAAAATATTATAACACTCATTACATATATAAACAAAAATTTTCTGATTTCTCTTACACAATTTATACAATATTAAATTAAATTAAACAATGGTGAGAGAGAGTGTAGATATGTCTATGATAATGTGTACACATGTATGTATATATGTGTGTTGGTAGTAGTGTGTTTGTAGTGATGTATGTGTACACATGTATGTATATATGTGTGTTGGTAGTAGTGTGTTTGTAGTGATGTATGTGTGTATGTAGTAGTGTGTTGGTGTGTTTGTAGTGATGTATGTGTACACATGTATGTATATATGTGTGTTGGTAGTAGTGTGTTTGTAGTGGTGTGTATGTGTACACATGTATGTATATATGTGTGTTGGTAGTAGTGTGTTTGTAGTGATGTGTATGTGTACACATGTATGTATATATGTGTGTTTGTAGTGATGTATATGTGTACACATGTATGTATATATGTGTGGTTGTAGTGATGTATATGTGTACACATGTATGTATATATGTGTGTTGGTAGTGATGTATATGTGTACACATGTGTGTATATATGTGTGGTTGTAGTGATGTATATGTGTACACATGTATGTATATATGTGTGTTTGTAGTGATGTATATGTGTACACATGTATGTATATATGTGTGGTTGTAGTGATGTATATGTGTACACATGTATGTACATATGTGTGTTTGTAGTGATGTATATGTGTACACATGTAGACCCTGTCGTACTAACCCTTGTGGTACTCACCCATGTGGCACTCACCCCTGTGGCACTCACCCCCTGTGGCATTCACCCTGTGGTACTCACCCCTGTGTACTCACGCCTGTGCTACTCACCCCTGTGGTACTCATCCCTGCGTAATGACAGAGAGAACTTCCTCACCTGTGGTAGTGGTAGTGGAACACTCTTGGCTGTGTGATAATGGTAATGGAACATTCTTGACTGTGTGGTAATGGCAATGGAACACTCTTGACTGTGTGATAATGGTAATGGAACTCTTTTTCTTATCGGATAATTCTGAAAATTCCCATTTCCTTGTGGGTAATGGTAATGGTAGTCCCCATTCCTGAGGTTGTGAAAAGTTGGATCCTGTACCATGATGGTAATGGTAACTGGAGAATCTTTCCTGAAGAGTAATGGAAAAGGGTATAATCCTTTCCTTGGAGATAATGGGTTAATGAACCCCCATTAGTTTACATGGCGATTAAATCCTCTTTCCCTGGGGTTACTGGGAGATCGAATCCCCTTTCCGCAGTTCTGAATCACCTTTCCTTAAGTTTAACTGTGGTGTAATGGAAGATTTAAAAACCCTTTCCAGAGAAGAGAAGGAAGTTAATGGAAGTGGAATCCTTTTGCCTATGGATTAATGGAAGTGCAGACCTGGGGTTTAATGGAATTAGTAAACCCCTTGGGTAGAAATTAAAATGAAATTCTCTCACCTGAGGCATAAAGACAGATTGTTTAAACTAACTGAAAACAGCGTAATATATTCACAAGGTGAAGGCACAGAATGCCTTGATAAATGTTAAATTTTGTAAATGCTCCAGGTCGGACCGAAACGTCCTATGTGCGGGTTATTTGTGCATTATATTTTGTTTCTTCACTTTCCGGCTAGATGAAAATTATAATTCAAATTCAAATTCAAATTTATTTATTTCTTTGCAAGCAGTACATTGAGATTATATATTTACAACAATGGGTTCCAGTTCAAAGAGAACTTCTATTATGCCCAGGCATTATGCCCAGGCATTATGCCCAGGCATTATAGACCCACTTAATTTATTGTCTTACTGACTACTTAACACTAAAGAAATTTATTATAGTTGAACAATACTTTTATTAATTATAAGTGAATCTAATTTATATAAACCAAAGGATATATTCATATATTCAAAAATGCTTTTAGTGAAACATGATTCAATTATATTCCTGTCGACAATAGACAATAGGTTGAAAAACAAATATTGAAATTATATTATGGGAATATTGAGTATTGAGCATTTCGTCTAGGGTAATTAAATGGCTTTTGAAAAGAGTCTTAAATTGATTTTCAGCCCAGGTTACTTTAGTATTTTCTGGTAATGAATTCCAAATTTTGGGGCCCTTTATGTGCATAGAGTTTTTACACAGTGTGATATGGACACGGGATACATCAAAAAGAGATCTGTGTCATGTGTTATGGTCGTGTGTCCTGTTAAGGTTGATGAGGAGAAGTTTGAGTGGAGGGTTTATGTTTGCGTGTATTATTCTATGTATGTAGTAGGTACATGAATAAGTATGGATGTTCTTTATTGTGAGCAGATTTAGATTTTTGAAAATTGGTGGAGTATGCTGTCGGGAGTGGGAATTTGTTATCATTCTGACTGCTGCCTTTTGCTGGGTTATTAGTGGTCTTAGGTGATTTAATGTTGTTGATCCTCACGCAAAAATTCCATATGTGAGATAAGGGTAGATGAGTGAATGGTACAGTGCCAGGAGAGCTGATTGTGGAACAAAGTACCTTATCTTTGATAGTATGCCTTAGAGATTTCTTTGGTGATTTGTTGTATATGGAACTTGAGGCTACTGTCAAGAGGCTCACTCACAAGACTCACAGAGGGAAAATTCCTAGGAATTTTCCCTCTGTGAGTCTTGTGACAGGTGATCCGTTTAGCGTTATGTTAAATGGAACATTTGCAACTTTGTTTCCAAACTGAATGAAATAGGTTTTATTAGTATTCAGGGTAAGTTTACTAGTCATCATCCAGGCAGAAATTTTCTGCAACTCGGCATTGACAGTGTTGGCCAGTATGACTGGGTTTGGGAAGGAGAAGACATATGTAGTGTTATCTGCAAATAATATGGGTTTGAGTAGCTGTGATGAATTCGGTAGGCCATTGATGTAGATGAGAAAGAGGAGTGGTCCAAGGACACTTCCCTGTGGGACTCCTGCGATTGAGTGGAACAGTTTGCACCATTTGTGTACACATATTGGCTTCTGTTACTAAGGTATGACTTTAGGTTATTGAGGGAGTGGCCTCTTATACTGTAGTGTGCTAATTTAGTGTACAGCAGTTCATGGTCGACTGTATCAAAAGCTTTACATAAATCAATGAAAATAAGGATCTCCTTCTTTTCCAGGTCCATGTGTCCAGGAGTCCATCTGTCCGCCTCAGATATTTTCCCTTCCCCACTTTCCAAAGGTCTGCCTCAGCAACCAGTATCTCCTTCTTTCCCAGGTCCGTGTGTCCAGGAGTCAATCTGTGTCCCCTCAGATATTCTCCCTTCCCCACTTTCCCAAGGTCTGCCTCATAACCAGTATCTCCTTCTTTCCCAGGTCCGTGTGTCCAGGAGTCAATCTGTGTCCCCGCAGATATTCTCCATTCCCCATTTTCCCAAGGTCTGCCTCAGCAACCAGTATCTCCTTCTTTCCCAGGTCCATGTGTCCAGGAGTCAATCTGTGTCCCCGCAGATATTCTCCATTCCCCATTTTCCCAAGGTCTGCCTCAGCAACCAGTATCTCCTTCTTTCCCAGGTCCATGTGTCCAGGAGTCAATCTGTGTCCCCTCAGATATTCTCCCTTCCCCACTTTCCCAAGGTCTGCATTTGTAACCAGTATCTTCTTCTTTTCCAGGTCCATATGTCCAGGAGTCCATCTGTCTGCCTCAGATATTCTCCCTTCCCCACTTTCCCAAGGTCTGCCTCAGAACCAGTATCTCCTTCTTTCCTCAGGTTCGTGTGTCCAGGAGTCCATCTGTGTCCCCTCAGATATTCTCCCTTCCCCACTTTCCCAAGGACTGCCTTTGTAACCAGTATCTTCTTCTTTTCCAGGTCCATATGTCCAGGAGTCCATCTGTCTGCCTCAGATATTCTCCCATCCCCACTTTCCCAAAGTCTGCCTTTGTAACCAGTATCTCCTTTTTTTCCAGGTCCATGTGTCCAGGAGTCCATCTGTCCGCCTCAGATATTCTCCCTTCCCCACTTTCCAAAGGTCTGCCTCAGAACCAGTATCTCCTTCTTTCCCAGGTCCGTGTGTCCAGGAGTCCATCTGTCCGCCTCAGATATTCTCCCTTCCCAACTTTCCCAAGGTCTGCCTTTGTAACCAGTATCTCCTTCTTTCCCAGGACCATGTGTCCAGGAGTCAATCTATCCGCCTCAGATATTCTCCCTTCCCCACTTTCCCAAGGTCTGCCTCAGCAACCAGTATCTCCTTCTTTCCCAGGTCCATGTGTCCAGGAGTCAATCTGTGTCCCCTCAGATATTCTCCCTTCCCCACTTTCCCAAGGTCTGCCTTTGTAACCAGTATCTCCTTCTTTCCCAGGTCCATGAGTCCAGGAGTCCATCTGTCCGCCTCAGATATTCTCCCTTCCCCACTTTCCCAAGTTATGCCTTTGTAACCAGTATCTCCTTCTTTCCCAGGTCCATG
>NW_027196313.1:95000-97283 GCF_038502225.1 Cherax quadricarinatus | reverse complement strand
CACTGACATCACCACTGTAACACTGACACCACTGTAACACTGACCACCCTGACCACTGTAACACCAGACACCATCCACTGTAACACTGACACCTGTAACCACTGCTACATCTGACACCACTGTAACACTGACATCACCACTGTAACACTGACACCACTGTAACACTGACACCACCACTGTAACACTGACACCACTGTAACACTGACACCACTGTAACACTGACACCACCACTGTAACACAGACACCACCACTGTAACACTGACATCACCACTGTAACACTGACACCACTGTAACACTGACACCACCACTGTAACACTGACATCACCACTGTAACACTGACACCACTGTAACACTGACACCACCACTGTAACACTGACACCACTGTAAAACGCTCTATAATAAACGACTTACCAACGATAAACAAAGTTTTGTAATACGAGAAATAATTACTTGTACCTTCGTCTTAGAGAAACTTAAAAGAAAGACTGAAAAAACTTACCTAGACCTACAAGACTATGCTAGGCAGAACCTGCTATGCTAGGCAGAGCCTGCTATGCTAGGCAGAGCCTGCTATGCTAGGCAGAGCCTGCTATGCTAGGCAGAGCCTGCTATGCTAGGCAGAGCCTGCTATGCTAGGCAGAACCTGCTATGCTAGGCAGAGCCTGCTATGCTAGGCAGAGCCTGCTATGCTAGGCAGAGCCTGCTATGCTAGGCAGAGCCTGCTATGCTAGGCAGAGCCTGCTATGCTAGGCAGAGCCTGCTATGCTAGGCAGAGCCTGCTATGCTAGGCAGAGCCTGCTATGCTAGGCAGAGCCTGCTATGCTAGGCAGAGCCTGCTATGCTAGGCAGAGCCTGCTATGCTAGGCAGAGCCTGCTATGCTAGGAGAGAACCAACCATGCTAGGCAGAACCAACTATGCTAGGTAGAACCTACTGTGCTAGGCAGAACATAATATGCTAGGCAGAACCTAGTATGATAGGCAGAACTTATTATGCAAGGCAGTATCTACTAAGCTAAGCAGAACCTACTTTGCTAGGCACAACCAAGTATGCTAGGCAAAATCTACTATGCTAGGCAGAACCAACTAGGATAGGCAGAACCTACTATGCTAGTCAGAACCTACTATGCTAGGCAAAACCAACTATGCTAGGCAGAACGTCCTAAGTTAGGCAGAACCAACTATGCTATGCAGAATCAACTATGCTAGGCAGAACCAACTATGTTAGACATAACCTACTGTGCTAGGCAGAACCTACTGTGCTGGGCAGAACTAACTATGCTAGGCAAACCTACTATGTTAAGCAGATCCAACTAAGCTAGGCAGAACCAACTATGCTAGTCAGAATCTACTATGCTAGGCAGAGCTTACTATGCTAGGCAGAACCTTCTATGTTAGGCAGAACCACTTTGCTAGGCAGAACCTACTATGATAGTCAAAACCAACTATGCCAGGCAGAACCTTCTATGCTAGGCAGAACCTCCTATGTAAGGCAAAACCAACTATGCTAGCCAGAATCAACTTTGCTAGGCAGAACCTACTATGCTAGGCAAAATCAACTATGCTAGGCAGAGCTTACTATGCTAGACAGAACCTTCTATGCTAACCAGAACCACTATGCTAGGCAGAACCAACTATGCTAGGCAGAACCTTCTATGTTAACCAGAACCACTATGCTAGGCAGAACCAACTATGCTAGGCAGAACCAACTATGCTAGGCAGAACCTTCTATGTTAACCAGAACCACTATGCTAGGCAGAACCTACTACGCTATCGTTCGAATGAGTAATAATAATAATAATCTTAGCTATCACCTGACAACTGAAGGACGCGGGTTGGATCCTGGCAAGAGTGAAGACGATGGATATGTTTCCTACACCTGCTGCCTATTTCATCTAACATTGAATAGCAACCTGTAATTAACTTATTTTCGTAGGTGGCAACCCGTGGAGGGTTGGCAAAATAAATAAGAATGAGTTTGACTTGTAAATGAGTTGAATCAGGATAATGGTTTCCAGTCTGTAAATGAAATGAAGAAAAGATAACAGCTCCCAGTCTGTAAATGAAATGAAGAAAAGATAACAGCTCCCAGTCTGTAAATGAAATGAAGAAAAGATAACAGCTCCCAGTCTGTAAATGAAATGAAGAAAAGATAACAGCTCCCAGTCTGTAAATGAAATGAAGCAAAGATAACAGCTCCCAGTCTGTAAATGAAATGAAGCAAGATAACAGCTCCCAGTCTGTAAATTAAATGAAGCAAGATAACAGCTCCCAGTCTGTAAATG
>NW_027196313.1:80000-92500 GCF_038502225.1 Cherax quadricarinatus | reverse complement strand
CTGTGGTCTTCTTTGCCCTTCATGACTTTGCACTTGGTGGGGTTGAACTTCAGGATCTAGTTTCTGGACTAAGCCTGTAGTCTGTCCAGATCCCTCTGTAGTTCTGCCTGGTCCTCGTCGGATTGAATGCTTCATATCATCTGCAAACAGGGACACTTCGAAGTCTATTCCTTCCGTTATGTCGTTCACAAATACCAGAAACAGCACTGGTCGTAGGACTGATCCCTGTGGCATCCCGCTCGTTACCTGTGCCCACTCTAACACCTCGCCACCTACCATGACTCGCTGTTGTCTTCTTGACAGGTATTCCCTGATCCACTGTAGTGCCTTCCCTGTTATCCCTGCTTGGTCCTCCAGCTTCCGCACTAATCTCTTGTGTGGAACTGTGTCAAATGCCATCTTACAGTCCAAGGAAATGCAATCTACCCACCCCTCTCTCTCTTGTCTTACTGCCGTCACCCTGTCATAGAACTTCAGTAGGTTTGTGATGCAGGATTTCCCGTCCGTGAAACCGTGCTGGCTGTCGTTGATAAGCTCATTCCTTTCTTGGTGTTCCACCACTCTTCTCCTGATAATTTTCTCCATGACCTTGCATACTATACATGTCAGTGACACTGGTCTGTAGTTCAGTGCTTCGTGTCTGTCTCCTTTTTTAAAAACTGGGACTACAATTGCTGTCTTCCATACTTGCGGTAGTCGTCCTGTTTTGATAGATGTGTTGAAGATAGTTGTTTGTGGTACACAAAACGCCTCTGCTCCCTCTCTCAAGACCCATGAAGAGATATTATACGGCCCTATCGCCTTTGAGGTGTCTAGCTCTCTTGACAGCCTCTTCACTTCTTCCTCGGTTGTATATATTGTGTCCATAACTTGATGGTGTACCCCACCTCTCTGCCTTTCTGGAGGCCCTTCTGTCTCCTCTGTGAACACTTCTTTGAATCTCCTGTTGAGCTCCTCACATACTTCGCGGTCGTTTTAGTGACCTCCTCTCCTTCCTTCCTCAGCCTTATTACCTGGTCTTTGACTGTTGTATTCCTCCTGATGTGGCTGTACAACAGTTTTGGTTCAGATTTGGCTTTCGCTGCTATGTCATTCTCTTATTGCCTTTGGGCATATTCATTTCTGGCTCTACGACTGCTATCCTTATTCTCCTGGGTCCTTTGCCTTCTATACTTCTTCCATTCCCTAGCACACTTGGTTTTGGCTTCCCTGCACCTTTGGGTGGACCACGGGCTCATCCTGGCTTTTCATTATTCCTGTTACCCTTGGGTACAAACCTCTCCTCAGCTTCCTTGCATATTGTTGTCACATATTCCATCATCTTCCTGCCAGTTCTGTCCCACTGAACCCCATTGAGGAAGTTCTCCATGCTTGCATGTAGTTTGACTTCATTCGGCCAGGCCTTCCTGCTCCCCCCTCCACTTGTAGCTCTACTGTGTATTCGAAGATTAAAACCACATGATCGCTGGCCCCAAGGGGTCTTCCATATGTGATGTTCTCAATATCTGCACTACTCAAGGTGAATACTAGGTCCAACCTCGCTGGTTCATCCTCTCCTCTCTCTCTGGTAGTGTCGCTTACATGTTGGTACATGAGGTTTTCCAGTACCACCTCCATCATCTTAGCCCTCGACGTTTCTTGGCCCCCCATGTGGATCCAAGTTCTCCCAGTCGATTTCCTTGTGGTTGAAGTCACCCACGATCAGTAGCTTTGCCCTGCTCGCATGAGCCCTTCTGGCCACTTCAGCCAGTGTATCAGCCATCGCTCTATTGCTTTCATCATACTCTTGCCTTGGCCCCCAGCTGTTCTGTGGTAGGTTATACATCACAGCAATTACCACCTTGGGACTGCCAGACTGAAGCATTAGTACTGTGTAATCTCTTGCTTCTCCTCTGTCTCCTCTCTCCAGCTCATTAAAATCTCATCGGTTTTTGACCAGCAGTGCCACTCCTCCACCCTCTCGGTTCCCTGTGTCTTTCCTCGGGATCCGATATCCCGTTGGAAAGATGGCATCTGTTATCATCCCTGTGAGTTTGGTTTCTGTGAGGGCTATGATGTCCGGCGATGCCTCTTTGATTCTTTCGTGCCAATCCTCCTACTTACTTGTTTGTGTGTGTGTACTCACCTAGTTGTACTCACCTAGTTGAGGTTGCGGGGGTCGAGTCCGAGCTCCTGGCCCCGCCTCTTCACTGATCGCTACTAGGTCACTCTCCCTGAGCCGTGAGCTTTATCATACCTCTGCTTAAAGCTATGTATGGATCCTGCCTCCACTACATCGCTTCCCAAACTATTCCACTTACTGACTACTCTGTGGCTGAAGAAATACTTCCTAACATCCCTGTGATTCATCTGTGTCTTTAGCTTCCAACTGTGTCCCCTTGTTACTGTGTCCAATCTCTGGAACATCCTGTCTTTGTCCACCTTGTCAATTCCTCTCAGTATTTTGTATGTTGTTATCATGTCCCCCCTATCTCTCCTGTCCTCCAGTGTCGTCAGGTTGATTTCCCTTAACCTCTCCTCGTAGGACATACCTCTTAGCTCTGGGACTAGTCTTGTTGCAAACCTTTGCACTTTCTCTAGTTTCTTTACGTGCTTGGCTAGGTGTGGGTTCCAAACTGGTGCCGCATACTCCAATATGGGCCTAACGTATACGGTGTACAGGGTCCTGAACGATTCCTTATTAAGATGTCGGAATGCTGTTCTGAGGTTTGCTAGGCGCCCATATGCTGCAGCAGTTATTTGGTTGATGTGCGCTTCAGGAGATGTGCCTGGTGTTATACTCACCCCAAGATCTTTTTCCTTGAGTGAGGTTTGTAGTCTCTGACCCCCTAGACTGTACTCCGTCTGCGGCCTTCTTTGCCCTTCCCCAATCTTCATGACTTTGCACTTGGTGGGATTGAACTCCAGGAGCCAATTGCTGGACCAGTTCTGCAGCCTGTCCAGATCCCTTTGTAGTTCTGCCTGGTCTTCGATCGAGTGTATTCTTCTCATCAACTTCACGTCATCTGCAAACAGGGACACCTCAGAGTCTATTCCTTCCGTCATGTCGTTCACAAATACCAGAAACAGCACTGGTCCTAGGACTGACCCCTGCGGGACCCCGCTGGTCACAGGTGCCCACTCTGACACCTCGCCACGTACCATGACTCGCTGCTGTCTTCCTGACAAGTATTCCCTGATCCATTGTAGTGCCTTCCCTGTTATCCCTGCTTGGTCCTCCAGTTTTTGCACCAATCTCTTGTGTGGAACTGTGTCAAACGCCTTCTTGCAGTCCAAGAAAATGCAATCCACCCACCCCTCTCTCTCTTGTCTTACTGCTGTCACCATGTCATAGAACTCCAGTAGGTTTGTGACACAGGATTTCCCGTCCCTGAAACCATGCTGGCTGCTGTTGATGAGATCATTCCTTTCTAGGTGTTCCACCACTCTTCTCCTGATAATCTTCTCCATGATTTTGCATACTATACATGTCAGTGACACTGGTCTGTAGTTTAATGCTTCATGTCTGTCTCCTTTTTTAAAGATTGGGACTACATTTGCTGTCTTCCATGCCTCAGGCAATCTCCCTGTTTCGATAGATGTATTGAATATTGTTGTTAGGGGTACACATAGCGCCTCTGCTCCCTCTCTCAATACCCATGGGGAGATGTTATCTGGCCCCATTGCCTTTGAGGTATCTAGCTCACTCAGAAGCCTCTTCACTTCTTCCTCGGTTGTGTGCACTGTGTCCAGCACTTGGTGGTGTGCCCCACCTCTCCGTCTTTCTGGAGTCCCTTCTGTCTCCTCTGTGAACACTTCTTTGAATCTCTTGTTGAGTTCTTCACATACTTCCCGGTCATTTCCTGTTGTCTCTCCTCCTTCCTTCCTTAGCCTGTGTGTGTGTGTGTGTGTGTGTGTGTGTGTGTGTGTGTGTGTGTGTGTATGTGTGTGTGTGTGATATTCCAAGCGCTTTTGTGCTCTCTCACGTTATTAAGAAATATTATTATTAATAAAGCAACATAACAGAGATGTGACCTGACATGTACGGTCAGGTGAGTCAGTGACCTTGCTACATAACAGAGATGTGACCTGACATGTACGGTCAGGTGAGCCAGTGACCTCGCTACATAACAGAGATGTGACCTGACATGTACGGTCAGGTGAGTCAGTGACCTCGCTACATAACAGAGATGTGACCTGACATGTACGGTCAGGTGAGCCAGTGACCTCGCTACATAACAGAGATGTGACCTGACATGTACGGTCAGGTGAGTCAGTAACCTCCCTATATAACAGAGATGTGACCTGACATGTACAGCCAGGTGAGTCAGTGACCTCGCGACATAACAGAGATGTGACCTGACATGTACGGTCAGGTGAGTCAGTAACCTCGCTACATAACAGAGATGTGACCTGACATGTACAGCCAGGTGACTCAGTGACCTCGCTCACTGGGCTTGGGAAATACACATCATTTATTCTGAAAATTATTCAGATTACGAGCTACACGTAAAGGCTTCATAATGTACTTTTAGTCAGGTTAAGAGTGACATATCACGTACTCGTAAATTTCTTTACCAACATAGTTTATAATCCTCACAAATTTAATGTATTAGGAACGAGTATAATTTATGTATCGTAGACTTCTGTTTAGTTTGTGATCAGTACCGTTTATATCAAGCTTAATTATATTTCTTTCAACCATAACTGTGCTTGTTGCTAGGTAACAAGCAGGTTCAAGAAGAAGGTAAACACAGGCACTGAACAGACGTTCCGAGAAATATCTGTTCTCATCATCATGTCTATAAAACAGAAAGAAAATATTCCTTAGTACAAAAGTATTGACTTTAAACGTTCATAACCTTCAGTTCCTTAATTGTGAGAAGTCAAAACACCTAAACAAAATAACAAATTACTATGGTACTGAAAACACACCAGTTCTGAGGAGCTCTGGTGAGTGTCAGTACTCGGTTAAGGAGTGTAGAGAGAGTTACTGCCATCGCTAACTCCTAGTGTGAACGCGTGTCCCATCAATGTCAGTTAAATGAGGTTTACCTGCCAGTTGTCCTGTTCTAGAGGAGTTGACAGGGATCGAATCTTCGAATTTTAAAATCAAACCACAGAACGGATGAGGTTTGAACCCTCGGCGAGTAAGTCGTAAAAACCTCTGTAATGTAAAGTCATTCCTAAGAATAATGAATCAACATCGTAGACAGCGTTCCCTCAGTAAATTATTTAACTTATTTCTAATGTAACAATTATTTCTTTTAAATATCAGCACTATACAGTCAACACGCATATAGAATACAAACATACATATAGAGGATATAAATGCGCATATAGAATACAAACATACATATAGAGGATATAAATGCGCATATAGAATACAAACATACATATAGAGGATATAAATGCGCATATAGAATACATATATACATAGAGAGGATAAAAATGAAACAATTAAAGTGTACAATAAGGACCAAACACAAAATAGTGAAAATTGGACAATATCACTGCAGCAGGCCTACTGGCCCATACGAGGCAGGTTCCTAATCACGAAATCGCAATGACAAGACTGCAAACAAACTACTGCACTGGCGGGGCTTAAAACTCGCGGCAAGTGAGACGTAAAATTCCATGCCAGTGCGTAAGCCACTGGACCAGCTAACTCACTTTGCCGCGGGTTCAAGCCCCGTCCGTGGTATGGTTTGTTTGCAGTCGTGTCATTACGACTTCGTGAGTCATAATGACTGCTAGAGTTCGTCACGGCCATGGTGACGGGAAATTCATCTGTGGTCACAGTAGTGGCCCATGTTAACCTTCCTATGGTGTATATATACACCTAGTTGGAGGATGAGTCTTAAAGCTCCACTGTGGATAATAAAGCTCCACTGTGGATAATAAAGCTCCACTGTGGATAATAAAGCTCCACTGTGGATAATAAAGCTCCACTGTGGATAATAAAGCTCCACTGTGGATAATAAAGCTCCACTGTGGATAATAAAGCTCCACTGTGGATAATAAATCTCCACTGTGAATAATTAAGCTCCACTGTGAATAATACAGCTTCACTGTGGGTAATAAAGCTCCACTGCGGATAATAAATACTGCACTGAGGATAACAAAGCTCCACTGTGGATAATTAACCTCCACTGTCGACAATAAAACTCCAGTGTGGATAATAAAGCTCTATTCAGTGGTTTTCGTCCATAGTGGAAACTTATCCCTTACAGTAGAGCTTTATTATCCACAGTAGAGCTTTATTATCCACAGTAGAGCTTTATTAACCACAGTAGAGCTTTATTATCCACAGTAGAGCTTTATTATCCGCAGTAGAGCTTTATTATCCACAGTAGAGCTTTATCACGATGCTTTCTTCGCGGCGTCTTGATGATAAATATATTCCTGATAAAGCTCCACTGTGGATCATAAGGATCGCTTGGGTGATAAAGCTTTTCCATGAGTGTTAAAGGTCCATTGTGGGTAATAAAGCTCCTCTGAGCGTGATAAAGCTCTACTATGGATGATAAAGCTCCACTGAGCGGGATGGCTTCAGTGTGGATGATAAAGCTCCATGGTGGGTGATAAACATCCAGGATGTGTGATAAAGCTCCATTATGGATGATTAAGCTTTATAAAGTAAGATGAAAAAACACTGTGGACGACATAGTTCCACTTTAAGTGATAAAGTCACACTGTGTGAAGCTCTACAGTGTGACCGATAAAGCTCTACTATGGGTAATGAAGCTCTACTGTGGGTGATGAAGCTCTACTATGGGTGATGAAGCTCTACTATGGGTCATAAAGCTCTACTATGGGTGATAAAGCTCTATTATGGGTGGTAAAGCTCTATTATGGGCAATAAAGCTCTACTATGGGTGATAAAGCTCTACTATGGGTAATGATGCTCTACTATGGGTGATAAAGCTCTACTATGGGTGACAAAGCTCTACTATGGGTGATGAAGCTCTACTATGGGTCATAAAGCTCTACTATGAGTGATAAAGCTCTACTATGGGTGATAAAGCTCTACTATGGGTGACAAAGCTCTACTATGGGTGATAAAGCTCTACTATGGGTGATAAAGCTCTACTATGGGTGATAAATCTCTACTATGGGTAATGATGCTCTACTATGGGTGATAAAGCTCTACTATGGGTAATGAAGCTCTACTATGGGTGATAAAGCTCTACTATGGGTGATAAAGCTCTACTATGGGTGATAAAATTCTACTATGGGTAATGAAGCTCTACTATGGGTGATAAAGCTCTACTATGGTTGACAAAGCTCTACTATGGGTGATAAAGCTCTACTATGGGTGATAAATCTCTACTATGGGTAATGATGCTCTACTATGGGTGATAAAGCTCTATGGGTAATGAAGCTCTACTATGGGTGATAAAGCTCTACTATGGGTGATAAATCTCTACTATGGGTAATGATGCTCTACTATGGGTGATAAAGCTCTACTATGGGTAATGAAGCTCTACTATGGGTGATAAAGCTCTACTATGGGTGATAAAGCTCTACTATGGGTAATGAAGCTCTACTATGGGTGATAAAGCTCTACTATGGGTGTAGATGATAAGGAAGGTTGGATAAATAAATTAGCAGGATTAGTTGGATAGATTCACTTAGTCTTGAGTGAAGGTGTTTAGTGTCTTAGTCTTGAGTGAAGGTGTTTAGTGTCTTAGTCTTGAGTGAAGGTGTTTAGTGTCTTAGTCTTGAGTGAAGGTGTTGAGTGTCTTAGTCTTGAGTGAAGGTGTTTAGTGTCTTAGTCTTGAGTGAAGGTGTTTAGTGTCTTAGTCTTGAGTGAAGGTGTTTAGTGTCTTAGTCTTGAGTGAAGGTGTTTAGTGTCTTAGTCTTGAGTGAAGGTGTTTAGTGTCTTAGTCTTGAGTGAAGGTGTTGAGTGTCTTAGTCTTGAGTGAAGGTGTTTAGTGTTTTAGACGTGAGTGAAGGTGCTCAGGCTTTGTTATAATGAAGCATAATCCAAGTCTTAATGAACGACTGTCAGGGAACACAGAAGAACGGCCTGGGACTGGAACTGTGCTTCGTGTATACAGTCTCCCAACGCTCTAACCACTCACCCACAGAGAATGATTTTGCAACACCGAGAAGGACTGAGGGAGGAGACATAGATACCGGGAGGAGTGAGGAAGAGAGGGAGATATGGAGATATGTAGGGAGAGAGGGAGGGAGGTATATCAAGTGTGAGAGGCGACACGGTAATCAGTAAAGTGCTGGAACATCCTCCTGGTCTAGCCAACATAGAGGGCAATAATTACTTCGAAATCGATTCAGTTGTTGGCCAGAGAGTAATTGTAACCCTCGACCTGCTTCAGTGTCTCCTGCTTACACCCGTGAACCTAATTAATGTACATTATTTATCTGGAGTTTTCTCGCTACATAGGGAGAGAGAAAGAGAGAGAGAGGGAGGGAGAGAGAGAGAGAGAGAGAGAGAGAGGAGAGAGAGAGAGGAGAGAGAGAGAGAGAGAGAGAGAGAGAGAGAGAGAGAGAGAGAGAGAGAGAGAGAGAGAGATACAGACAGACAGAGACAGAGACAGAAACAGAGACAGAGACAGAGACAGAGACAGACAGACAGATAGGCAGAAACAGAGAGACAGAGACAGAGAGAAAGAGAGAAAGAGAGAAAGAGAGTATATAGAGGGAAAGAGACGCTAGCATAGGACACGGAGGTCTACGAAGAGGTTATCTGCTGGAAAGATCTATCTTCTCCTACCTAGATAAAGGACTATTGTGTATTATAGAGGTGAACCAGCCAAACATAGAAAAGCTATAGACTCTCTGCTCTCTGTTCCCGCCTACCACAGCCGGCATGAAAATAGAGAAAAACTGATCATACCGTACTGGGAATCTGGCGAGGGACTTATACTAGAGATGAAAATGGCTGGAAGACCTCGGCTACAACTATCTCTACCAAATTAGTGTTATTACTATTTTAACTACTTACAGAGTTGTGTGAGTGGCAGTGGTACTACTCCTGGTTGCCACCAGTGTTGCTATGACTACCATAACCTTCTACTTGTCAGGGAACGGCTGGGGTTTGAACCCATGGCCTGGGAGTCCTAGGACTCACAACTTAGGCTTATATTTGCCATTTTGCCAATTTTATAAATTTATTTGATCAAACTTGTCTTACTTAAAAATACAGAAGCTGATACATTTTTTCTTATAAGATTGTTGTGAATTTGAAATAGAACAGAACTGCAGAAATAAATTAGAAAAAAAAATTGAAAAGTAGCGTTTTTTATAGCATTTTTAATATTCACGAGTTTAATAAACCTTAAAAACTTGATGCAGTGTTCTGACCTTGAAGAGTCGTGGTACCCTAACACTTATTAAGTTCCCTCTCAGTGTACTTATCACCCGAGTTCTTTTCATGGACGGTGTCCTGGAAGACGGTACAGGATACCTTCCGAAAAGCAGGAGAACGATGAGTACAGTGAAAGAGAACTCAACAAGTATAAAGGGACCACGACTCCTCAACACCCTCCCATCCTGGCTGTCTTCAAGGGTAACTCAACAAATTCCTCAAAACAGTTACTGATCAGCTGGTGTGTGATGCATACGTTGGACTGCTGGCGGCAGGCACTAACAGCTTGATCAAACAGAACAGTGACCAGGAGGTTTAATGTGCGACCAGGTTGTAGTGGTAATGAGCACTAGAAGCGACTCCAGGTTAACCTGCAGGTAACCTGCAAGTAACCTAAACGTAACCTGCAGGTAACCTAAACGTAACCTCCAGGTAACCTGCAGGTAACCTCCAGGTAACCTACAGATAACCTCCAGGTAACCTCCAGGTAACCAAGTAACCTCCAGGTAGCCTCCAGGTAACCTGCAGATAACCTCCAGGTAACCTCCAGGTAACCTCCAGGTAACATCTAGGTAACTTCCAGGTAACCTCCAGGTAACCTCCAGGTAACCTGCAGATAACCTCCAGGTAACCTCCAGGTAACCTCCAGGTAACTTCCAGGTAACCTGCAGATAACCTCCAGGTAACCTGCAGATAACCTGCAGCTATCCTGCAGGTAACCTCCAGGTAACCTCCAGGTAACCTCCAGGTAACCTGCAGATAACCTCCAGGTAACCTCCAGGTAACCTCCAGGTAACTTCCAGGTAGCCTGCAGATAACCTCCAGGTAACCTGCAGATAACCTGCAGGTAACCTGCAGGTAACCTCCAGGCAACCTCCAGGTAACCTCCAGGTAACCTCCAGGTAACCTCCAGATAACCTCCAGGTAACCACCAGGTAACCTCCAGGTAACCTCCAGGTAACCTCTAGGCAACCTCCAGGTAACCTCCAGGTAACCTCCACGTAACCTCCAGGTAATCTCCAGGCAACATCCAGGTAACATCCAGGTAACATCCAGGTAACCTCCAGGTAACATCCAGGTAACCTCCAGGTAACATCCAGGTAACCTCCAGGTAACCTCCAGGTAACATCCAGGTAATATCCAGGTAACCTCCAGGTAACATCCAGGTAACCTCCAGGTAAACTCCAGGTAAACTCCAGGTAACCTCCAGGTAACCTCCAGGTAACCTCCAGGTAACCTCCAGGTAACCTCCAGGTAACCTCCAGGCAACCTCCAGGTAACCTCCAGGTAACCTCCAGGTAACCTCCACGTAACCTCCACGTAACCTCCAGGTAACATCCAGGTAACATCCAGGTAACCTCCAGGTAACATCCAGGTAACCTCCAGGTAACCTCCAGGTAACCTCCAGGTAATATCCAGGTAACATCCACGTAAATCTCCAGGTGCAACCTCCAGGTAACCTCCAGGCATATCTAGGTAATTTGTGTCCTCCAGGTAACCTTGTAAATTCCTCCAGGTAACATCCAGGTAAATCTCAAGTACATCTGTAAATTTCCAGGTAAATTCCAGGTAATATCTCCCCAGGTAATCTCCAGGTACCCTCCAGGAATTCTCTGTGGTAAATTTCCAGGTAAATCTCCCTCTAGGTATTTGTAAAAATTTCCAGGTAATATCTAAAAATTTCCAGGTAATTTCTCTGTGTACCTCTAGGTAACTTCAGGTAAATTCTCTGTGTAAACTCTCTCTAAATTTCAGCAACTCTTGTGTAAATTTCCAGGTAACCTCTGTGTAATATTCAGGTAACATTCAGGTAAATTTCCAGGTAACTTCCAGGTAATTTCCAGGTAATTCTCTGTAGTATCTAGGTACCCTCTAGGTAAACCTCCTTGGTGTAACCTCCAGGTAATCAACTCCAGGTAACATCCAGGCAAATTTCCAGGCAACTTCCAGCAATCTCCAGGTAATATCCAGGAACCTTGCAAGTACCCAGGCAACCTCCAGGTAATATCCAGGTAACTTCCAGGTAACCTCCAGGTAATCTCCAGGTAAATCTCCCTCCAGGCAACTTCCCAGGTAACCTCCAGGTAATATCCAGGTACCTCACAAAAACTCCAGGTAACCAACACCAAGCAACCTCCAGGTAACCTCCAGGTAACTTCCAGGCAACCTCCAGGTAACTTCCAGGTAACCTCCCAGGTAACCTCCAGGTAACCTCTGTGCATGATCCATAACTTCCAGGTAAATCTCCCAGGTAACCTCCAGGTCATCCACAGGCAACTTCCAGGTAAATCTCCAGCAAACCTCTCCAGGTAACTTCTGAGGTAATCCCTCCATGCACCTCCAGGCACCTCCAGTGGGCATCCAGGCACTCCAGGTAACTTCAGGTATCCTCCAGGCACATCCAGGTAATCTAGGTAACCCCAGGTAACCCCAGGTAACTTCCCAGGTAAATCTCCAGGTAACCTCCAGGTAATCTCCAGGCAACCATAGGCAATATCCAGGTAACTTCCAGGTAATATCTGTGTAATCTCCAGGTAACCTCCAGGTAACTACCAGGTAACTCCAGGTAAACTTCCAGGCAACCTCCAGGTAAATTTCAGGTAACTTCCAGGTAATATCCAGGCAACCTCCAGGTAACCTCCAGGAAACCACCAGGTAACCTCCAGGTAACTCCAGGCAACCTCCAGGTAACCTTTGCGGTAATTTCCAGGTAACCTCCAGGTAATATCCAGGTAACTCCAGGTAATATCCAGGTAACCTCCCAGGTAACGTCTTGCGACACACATTTATGAAATCTGCGTTTGTCTACTGCTATCAAACCATAAATATAATCTGGTTATTACAGGATAAAACGATCGTGGAACAATCCGATCGCTGCTGCTGCCGCCGCTGCTGCTGGCCGGTGCTTGCCGCTGTTGCTGCTGTTACTGCCGCTGCTGCCGCTATGCTGTTGCTGTTGCCGCTGCTGCTGCTGCTGCTGCTGCTGCTGCCGGTGCTGCCGCCGCCGCTGCCGCCGCTGCCGCTGCTGCCGCCGTTACCGCTGCTGCCGCTGCCTGCTGCCGCCGCGCTGCCGCTGCCGCTGCTGCCGCGCCGCTGGTTAGGCCGCCGCCGCCGCCGGCCGCCGTTGGGCTGCCGCCGCCGCCGCTGCCGCCGTTACCGCTGCCGCTGTTGCCGCTGCCGCTGCTGC
>NW_027196313.1:42500-75000 GCF_038502225.1 Cherax quadricarinatus | reverse complement strand
TGTACCGTGTGTGATGTGTGTTTACTGTGTACCGTGTGTGATGTGCACTTACTGTGTACCGTGTGTGATGTGTACTTACTGTGTACCGTGTGCGATGTGTACTACTGTGTACCGTGTGTGATGTGCACTTACTGTGTACCGTGTGTGATAAGTACTTACTGTGTACCATGTGTGATGTGTACTTACTGTGTACCGTGTGTGATGTGTACTTACTATGTATCGTGTGTAATGTGTACTTACTGTGTACCATGTGATGTGTACTTACTGTGTACCGTGTGTGATGTGTACTTACTGTGTACCGTGTGTGATGTGTGCTTACTGTGCACCGTGTGTGATATGTACTTACTATGTATCGTGTGTAATGTGTACTTACTGTGTACCGTGTGTGATGTGTACTTACTGTGACCGTGTGTGATGTGTACTTACTGTGTACCGTGTGTGATAAGTACTTACTGTGTACCGTGTGTGATAAGTACTTACTGTGTACCGTGTATGATAAATACTTACTGTGTACCGTGCGTGATGTGTATTTACTGTGACCGTGTGTGATGTGTGCTTACTGTGTACCGTGTGTGATGTGTATTTACTGTGTACCGTGTGTGATGTGTACTCACTGTGTATCGTGTGTGATGTGTACTTACTGTGTACCGTGTGTGATGTGTACTTACTGTGACCGTGTGTGATGTGTACTTACTGTGTACCGTGTGTGATAAGTACTTACTGTGTACCGTGTGTGATGTGTACTTACTGTGTACCGTGTGTGATGTGTACTTACTTTGTGCCGTGTTTGATGTGTACTTACTGTGTACCGTGTGTGATGTGTACTTACTGTGTACCGTGTGTGATGTGTGTTTACTGTGTACCGTGTGTGATAAGTACTTACTGTGTACCATGTGTGATGTGTACTTACTGTGTACCGTGTGTGATGTGTACTTACTATGTATCGTGTGTAATGTGTACTTACTGTGTACCATGTGATGTGTACTTACTGTGTACCGTGTGTGATGTGTACTTACTGTGTACCGTGTGTGATGTGTGCTTACTGTGCACCGTGTGTGATATGTACTTACTATGTATCGTGTGTAATGTGTACTTACTGTGTACCGTGTGTGATGTGTACTTACTGTGCAGCGTGTGTGATGTGTGCTTACTGTGTACCGTGTGTGATGTGTGCTTACTGTGTACCGTGTGTGGTGTGTACTTACTGTGTACCGTGTGTGATGTGTACTTACTGTGTACCGTGTGTGATGTGTACTTACTGTGCACCGTGTGTCATGTGTACTTATTGTGTACCGTGTGTGATGTGTACTTACTGTGTGCCGTGTGTGATGTGTACTTACTGTGTACCGTGTGTGATGTGTACTTACTGTGCACCGTGTGTAATGTGTACTTACTGTGTACCGTGTGTGATGCATACTTACTATGTACTGTGTGTGATGTGTGCTTACTGTGCACCGTGTGTGATATGTACTTACTGTGTACCGTGTGTGATGTGTGTTTACTGTGTACCGTGTGTGATGTGTGTTTACTGTGTACCGTGTGTGATGTGTGTTTACTGTGTACCGTGTGTGATGTGTGTTTACTGTGTACCGTGTGTGATGTGTACTTACTGTGTACCGTGTGTGATATGTACTTCCATCCAGGGAGACTCCAGGTAGGTAGGTTCGCTGTGTCTTCTATGGATGACACTTTCATACATATTCTAGTATCATCTACAGAGGATGATACAGTGTGATGATTAATATCCTTGTCTATGTCAGAAGTGAGAATGAGGAAGAGAAGTGGGGAGAGTACTACGCCTTGAGGGACACATCTTTTCACTTTAACAACCTCTGATTTATTTTGTGCACAATTACCCCATGGTCGCACTTATTAGAAACTTGACCAAAGTCATTGTCTACTGGGTGTTTCAAAACTTTGGACCCATTTTCAAGGCAGTTTACTTTGAAATTGGGTTCATCGTTTTGAAACACTGTATATAATATAAGCATTTTACTTGTGTGTTTCTTACCTGGAGTTTACCTGGAGAGAGTTCCGGGGGTCAACGCCCCCGCGGCCCGGTCTGTGACCAGGCCTCCTGGTGGATCAGAGCCTGATCAACCAGGCTGTTGCTGCTGGCTGCACGCAAACCAACGTACGAGCCTCAGCCCGGCTGATCAGGAACCGACTTTAGGTGCTTGTCCAGTGCCAGCTTGAAGACTGCCAGGGGTCTGTTGGTAATCCCCCTTATGTATGCTGGGAGGCAGTTGAACAGTCTCGGGCCCCTGACACTTATTGTATGGTCTCTTAACGTGCTAGTGACACCCCTGCTTTTCATTGGGGGGATGTTGCATCGTCTGCCAAGTCTTTTGCTTTCGTAGTGAGTGATTTTCGTGTGCAAGTTCGGTACTAGTCCCTCTAGGATTTTCCAGGTGTACATAATCATGTAGGGGTGTCACTAGCACGTAAAGAGACCATACTATAAGTGTCAGGGCCTCGAGACTGTTCAACTGCCTCCCAGCACACATAAGGGGGATTACCAACAGACCCCTGGCAGTCTTCAAGCTGGCACTAGTGGAAGTTTCGAATTATATTTGGTGTGTATATGTCCTAATTTACTATTTTTTATGAAGAAGCTGTCGTATTAGTTTCCATATGATAAGTTGTGAAAATATCTCTTCTAACTTGTTTCTGATCCTCAGTGTTAATATTTAACCGCATTATAAAGTTAGGCCGCACTCTCCGCTACTGCGGTAGCACCGTGCATGAAGCACAGGTAATGTAGCACTGGGTAACTTTCTCAGATGACGCAGCGCAGCCACAGAAATACATCTTGTTGAAGAAGTTGATTTTCAACTTCAAAACAACACTGCTTGCTACCTTTCTTTACTCATTGTCACCCACTGTCTCTGGAGGATTGTTTCCCCCTCTCCCTCAACCATGACTCTCTCTTAAATCATTCTCCCTCCTTCATTCTTCCCTCATTCCTCCTTCATCATACTGACACTTTGCTGCTCCGCAGCATCCCATAGCATCACAGTCCCTCCGTGTTAGTGTCTAGCCTCAGGCAGCCCCTCACACACTCTCCACGGGAACTGGGTCACACTACGTGTAAACAAGTGTCCTGCCGTGTGTGAGTACTCACTCATTTGTGCTCACTTATTTGTGGTTTCAGGGGTCGAGTCTCAGCTCCTGGCCCCGCCTCTTCACTGACCGCTACTAGGTCCTCTCTCTAACTGCTCCATGAGCTTTATCATACCTCGTCTTAAAACTATGTATGGTTCTTTCCTCCCTACATCACTTGCCAGACTATTCCACTTCCTGACAACTCTATGACTGAAGAAATACTTCCTAACATCCCTTTGACTCATCTGAGTCTTCAACTTCCAATTGTGACCCCTTGTTTCTGTGGAACATCTTGTCTCTGTCCACTTCATCTATTCCTCTGAATATTTTGTACGTCGTTATCATGTCTCCCCTGACCATCCTGTCCTCCAGTGTCGTCAGACCGATTTCCCTTAACCTTTCTTCGTAGGACATTCACCTTATCTCTGGGGCTAGCCTTGTTGCAAACCTTTGCACTTTCTCTAATTTCTTGACGTGCTTGACCAGGTGTTGGTTCCAAACTGGTGCTGCATACAGAGTCTTGAACGATTCCTTACTGAGGTATCGGAACACTATTCTCAGGTTTGCCAGGCGCTCATATGCTGCAGCAGTTATCAGGAGATGTGCTCGGTATTATACTCACCCCAAGATCTTTCTCCTTGAGTGAGGTTTGCAGTCTTTGCCCACCTAGCCTATATTCTGTTTGCGTTCTTCTTTTCCCTTCCCCGATCTTGGCGGGGTTAAATTCAAGGAACCAGTTGCTGGACCACGCGTCCAGCCTGTCCAGGTCTCTATGTAGTCCTGCCAGATCCTCATCTGATTTAATTCTTCTCGTTAACTTCACATCATCTTCGAACAAGGACACTTCTGAGTCTATCCCTTCCATCATGTCATTCTTATACACCAAAAATAGCACTGGTACTAGGACTGACCCCTGTGGGACCCCGCTCGTCACCTGTGCCCACTGTGATAGCTCATCACGTACCATGACTCTCGTTGTTGCCTCCCTGTCAGGTATTCTCTGATCCATTGCAGTGCCCTTCCTGTTATACGCGCCTGATCCTCTAGTTTCTGCACTAATCTCTTGTGAGGAACTGTGTCGAAGGCCTTCTTGCAGTCCAAGAAAATGCAATCAACCCATCCCTCTCTCTAGCGTCTTCTGTAACCTTGTCATAAATCTCCAGGAGGCTTGTGACACAGGATTTGCCTTCCATGCATCCGTGTTCATTGTCGTTTATAATCTTGTTCTGTTCCAGGTGCTCCACCACTCTCCTCCTGATAATCTTCTCCATGTTTGTGTGTGTGTGTGTGTGTGTGTGTGTGTGTGTGTACTCACCTAGTTGTACTCACCTAGTTGAGGTTGCAGGGGTCTAGTCCAAGCTCCTGGCCCCGCCTCTTCACTGGTCGCTACTAGGTCACTCTCCCTGAACCGTGAGCTTTATCATACCTTTGCTTAAAGCTATGAATGGATTCTGCCTCCACTACATCGCTTCCCAAACTATTCCACTTCCTGACTACTCTGTGGCTGAAGAAATACTTCCTAACATCTGTGTCTTCAACTTCCAGCTGTGTCCCCGTGTTGCTGTGTCTCATCTCTGGAACATCCTGTCTTTGTCCACCTTGTCAGTTCCTCTCAGTATTTTGTATGTCGTTATCATGTCCCCCTTATCTCTCCTGTCCTCCAGTGTCGTCAGGTTGATTTCCCTTAACCTCTCCTCGTAGGACATACCTCTTAGCTCTGGGACTAGTCTTGTTGCAAACCTTTGCACTTTCTCTAGTTTCTTTACGTGCTTGGCTAGGTGTGGGTTCCAAACTGGTGCCGCATACTCCAATATGGACCTAACATAGACGGTGTAGGGTCCTGAACGATTCCTTATTAAGATGTCGGAATGCTGTTCTGAGGTTTGCTAGGCGCCCATATGCTGCAGCAGTTATTTGGTTGATGTGCGCTTCAGGAGATGTGCCTGGTGTTATACTCACCCCAAGATCTTTTTCCTTGAGTGAGGTTTGTAGTCTCTGGCCCCCTAGACTGTACTCCGTCTGCGGTCTTCTTTGCCCTTCCCCAATCTTCATGACTTTGCACTTGGTGGGGTTGAACTCCAGGAGCCAATTGCTGGACCAGGTCTGCAGCCTGTCCACATCCCTTTGTAGTTCTGCCTGGTCTTCGATCGAGTGAATTCTTCTCATCAGCTTCACGTCATCTGCGAACAGAGACACTTCGGAGTCTCTTCCTTACGTCATGTCGTTCACAAATACCAGAAACAGCACTGGTCCTAGAACTGACCCCTGTGGTGTGTGTGTGTGTGTGTGTGTGTGTGTGTGTGTGTGTGTGTGTGTGTGTGTGTGTGTGTGTGTGTGTGTGTTTGTGTGTGTGTGTGTGTGTGTGTGTTTACATTTAATTGTGTTTGTTATGTTTGGGTCTTAGTTTCTGGCCCTGGAACTTGCCTGTTGGTAGCTGCCATTGCATTTAATCAAATTCTGTACATAATTTGCCTCCATCAAATCTTTAACAAGCTCATTCCACTTTGTAATCACTCTGAGGATATAAATTGATTCTCTAACATCGCTGTTCCTTTTTCTTGCTTTAAAAACATTTCGTTAAACCATCTGAATATGTTGTGCTTCTTAATCATGTGTGTCCTTGTCGTGTAATCTCTCATCGTCACAATAAAACTTTGTGCAAGGAGTTTGGGACTCTGAACGTGGTAATATAAGTCCACCACTGTATTGACTTAGCCAGGGTCTTGTGATGGACTTATAACAGTGACACTGTCGTTCCCAGCAGTGTCATCACTGCTGCTCAACACTACACTTCAGTACATTCTTTGTTATACTCGAGTACCATCGTTGTTGTGAAACACTGGTAAGAGTGGTTTTTATGGTTGAGAGTTAGTGGAACCTTCTTCTCATAATTATGGTTGAGAGTGAGTGGAACCTTCCTGTCATGATTATGGTTGAGAGGGAGTGGAACCTTCCTGTCATGATTATGGTTGAGAGGGAGTGGAACCTTCCTGTCATGATTATGGTTGAGAGGGAGTGGAACCTTCCTGTCATGATTATGGTTGAGAATGAGTGGAACCTTCCTCTCATGATTATCGTTAGATGTTAGAAGAGCCTACATCTCTTGGTTGAGAATGGTTGGTTGTGGGTGGAACCTGGCTTTTATGGAGGGTTACATCTGGTTTGAGAGTAGAACCTGCTTCACGAGGGCCGTAGACCTACTTCACTATTCTTTTTATTTTGTCTGTGAATTATTTTCCGAAATAATTCATCTATGTACATCAACAAGAGTGGTGAATCAGAAGCCACCATTGACAGTGGGCCCAAGAGCTAGCTTCCACAGCCACTTCTATAAGGTACTTCCTTACAATAATCACCATATCATAAGGAAACTTTCTATCTACCAGTCCCATGCCGTCCTCATCCCCCAGTACATCCCCTCCGCTAGTAGGCCTAGGGTAGCTTCAGGAAGCTCACACCAGGCCTACCCCAGGCAGCCATAAAGTGCTCGCACACACTGGCCTACAGTGTGTTGTAACGTTTGTGTGGCCGCCAGAGAACAAGGAAGATGGTCAAGCTGCTGCACTATATATTTTTATGTCCCTGACTGTACAAGGTTGAGTCCAGCACCGACCACACACACCAATACATTACATCTGCTACTGTTGTTTATTACTGGTATCCAGTACTGACCAGCTGATCAAGTAGACACTTGTGCAACATATGGTTGTCTTTACTTTGTAGACATTTCGCCATTCTGTGGCTTGCGAAACGTCTACAATGTTTCGCCAAGTGTTACACAAGTGAGTAATTCATCATCGAGTCTCCAGGGGGAATTATTACCTTGATGCCGGTTAAGGGCTCTTGATCTAAGGGATTGCAATTAGCCTTCCCTTCCTTGAATGAAACTTGATTAACACAGGTTTCTCAGTCATTCTGTGATTTCAACGAGTTTGGCGCTTCTACCTCATTACATTAATTGTATTATGATGAAGTATAAAAGTCGCAGCTCGGGGACTGAAACACTTCAACTTGATAACATAAAAACATAAGAAAGGAGGAACACTGCAGGAGGCCCGCTGGCCCATACTAGGCAGATCCTTTACAATTCATCCTACTAACAAAACATTTGACCAACCCAATTTTCAATGCCACCCAAGAAATAAGCTCTGATGTGCAAGTCCCACTCAAATCCAACCCCTCCCACTCATGTACTTATCCAACCTAAATTTGAAACTACCGTAGCCTCAATAACCCAACTAGGTAGACTGTTCCACTCATCAACTACCCTATTTCCAAACCAATACTTTCCTATGTCCTTTCTAAATCTAAACTTTTCCAATTTAAATCCATTACTGCGGGTTCTCTCTGGAGAGATATCCTCAAGACCTTGTTAATATCCCCTTTATTAATACCTATCTTCCACTTATACACTTCGATCAGGTCTCCCCTCATTCTTCGTCTAACAAGTGAATGTAACTTAAGAGTCTTCAATCTTTCTTCATAAGGAAGATTTCTAATGCTATGTATTAACTTAGTCATCCTACGCTGAATGTTTTCTAACGAATTTATGTCCATTCTGTAATATGGAGACCAGAACTGAGCTGCATAATCTAGGTGAGGCCTTACTAATGATGTATAAAGCTGCAGTATGACCTCTGGACTTCTGTTGCTTACACTTCTTGATATAAATCCCAGTAATCTATTTGCCTTATTACGTACGCTTAGGCATTGCTGTCTTGGTTTAAGGTTGCTGCTCACCATAACCCCCAAGTCCTTTTCGCAATCTGTATGGCTAAGTTCTACATCATTTAACTTATAAGTGCTAGGGTTATGGACACTCCCGAGCTTCAGAACCTTGCATTTATCTACATTGAACTGCATCTGCCACTTTTCTGACCAAGAATAGAGTTTGTTTAAATCCTCCTGAAGTTCCCTAACATCTACGTTTGAATCAATTATCCTACCTATCTTTGTGTCATCGGCGAATTTGCTCATTTTTTATTTTATTATTATCACACTGGCCGATTCCCACCAAGGCAGGGTGGCCCGAAAAATAAAAACTTTCACCATCATTCACTCCATCACTGTCTTGCCAGAAGGGTGCTTTACACTACAGTTTTTAAACTGCAACATTAACACCTCTCCTTCAGAGTGCAGGCACTGTACTTCCCATCTCCAGGACTCAAGTCCGGCCTGCCGGTTTCCCTGAATCCCTTCATAAATGTTACTTTGCTCACACTCCAACAGCACGTCAAGTATTAAAAACCATTTGTCTCCATTCACTCCTATCAAACACGCTCACGCATGCCTGCTGGAAGTCCAAGCCCCTCGCACACAAAACCTCCTTTACCCCCTCCCTCCAACCCTTCCTAGGCCGACCCATACCCCGCCTTCCTTCCACTACAGACTGATACACTCTTGAAGTCATTCTGTTTCGCTCCATTCTCTCTACATGTCCGAACCACCTCAACAACCCTTCCTCAGCCCTCTGGACAACAGTTTTGGTAATCCCGCACCTCCTCCTAACTTCCAAACTACGAATTCTCTGCATTATATTCACACCACACATTGCCCTCAGACATGACATCTCCACTGCCTCCAGCCTTCTCCTCGCTGCAACATTCATCACCCATGCTTCACACCCATATAAGAGCGTTGGTAAAACTATACTCTCATACATTCCCCTCTTTGCCTCCAAGGACAAAGTTCTTTGTCTCCACAGACTCCTAAGTGCACCACTCACTCTTTTTCCCTCATCAATTCTGTGATTCACCTCATCTTTCATAGACCCATCCGCTGACACGTCCACTCCCAAATATCTGAATACGTTCACCTCCTCCATACTCTCTCCCTCCAATCTGATATTCAATCTTTCATCACCTAATCTTTTTGTTATCCTCATAACCTTACTCTTTCCTGTATTCACCTTTAATTTTCTTCTTTTGCACACCCTACCAAATTCATCCACCAATCTCTGCAGCTTCTCTTCAGAATCTCCCAAGAGCACAGTGTCATCAGCAAAGAGCAGCTGTGACAACTCCCACTTTGTGTGTGATTCTTTATCTTTTAACTCCACGCCTCTTGCCAAGACCCTCGCATTTACTTCTCTTACAACCCCATCTATAAATATATTAAACAACCAAGGTGACATCACACATCCTTGTCTAAGGCCTACTTTTACTGGGAAAAAATTTCCCTCTTTCCTACATACTCTAACTTGAGCCTCACTATCCTCGTAAAAACTCTTCACTGCTTTCAGTAACCTACCTCCTACACCATATACTTGCAACATCTGCCACATTGCCCCCCTATCCACCCTGTCATACGCCTTTTCCAAATCCATAAATGCCACAAAGACCTCTTTAGCCTTATCTAAATACTGTTCACTTATATGTTTCACTGTAAACACCTGGTCCACACACCCCCTACCTTTCCTAAAGCCTCCTTGTTCATCTGCTATCCTATTCTCCGTCTTACTCTTAATTCTTTCAATTATAACTCTACCATACACTTTACCAGGTACACTCAACAGACTTATTCCCCTATAATTTTTGCACTCTCTTTTATCCCCTTTGCCTTTATACAAAGGAACTATGCATGCTCTCTGCCAATCCCTAGGTACCTTACCCTCTTCCATACATTTATTAAATAATTGCACCAACCACTCCAAAACTATATCCCCACCTGCTTTTAACATTTCTATCTTTATCCCATCGATCCCGGCTGCCTTACCCCCTTTCATTTTACCTACTGCCTCACGAACTTCCCCCACACTCACAACTGGCTCTTCCTCACTCCTACAAGATGTTATTCCTCCTTGCCCTATACACGAAATCACATCTTCCCTATCTTCATCAACATTTAACAATTCCTCAAAATATTCCCTCCATCTTCCCAATACCTCTAACTCTCCATTTAATAACTCTCCTCTCCTATTTTTAACTGACAAATCCATTTGTTCTCTAGGCTTCCTTAACTTGTTAATCTCACTCCAAAACTTTTTCTTATTTTCAACAAAATTTGTTGATAACATCTCACCCACTCTCTCATTTGCTCTCTTTTTACATTGCTTCACCACTCTCTTAACCTCTCTCTTTTTCTCCATATACTCTTCCCTCCTTGCATCACTTCTACTTTGTAAAAACTTCTCATATGCTAACTTTTTCTCCCTTACTACTCTCTTTACATCATCATTCCACCAATCGCTCCTCTTCCCTCCTGCACCCACTTTCCTGTAACCACAAACTTCTGCTGAACACTCTAACACTACATTTTTAAACCTACCCCATTCCTCTTCGACCCCATTGCCTATGCTCTCATTAGCCCATCTATCCTCCAATAGCTGTTTATATCTTACCCTAACTGCCTCCTCTTTTAGTTTATAAACCTTCACCTCTCTCTTCCCTGATGCTTCTATTCTCCTTGTATCCCATCTACCTTTTACTCTCAGTGTAGCTACAACTAGAAAGTGATCTGATATATCTGTGGCCCCTCTATAAACATGTACATCCTGAAGTCTACTCAACAGTCTTTTATCTACCAATACATAATCCAACAAACTACTGTCATTTCGCCCTACATCATATCGTGTATACTTATTTATCCTCTTTTTCTTAAAATATGTATTACCTATAACTAAACCCCTTTCTATACAAAGTTCAATCAAAGGGCTCCCATTATCATTTACACCTGGCACCCCAAACTTACCTACCACACCCTCTCTAAAAGTTTCTCCTACTTTAGCATTCAGGTCCCCTACCACAATTACTCTCTCACTTGGTTCAAAGGCTCCTATACATTCACTTAACATCTCCCAAAATCTCTCTCTCTCCTCTGCATTCCTCTCTTCTCCAGGTGCATACACGCTTGCTCATATCACTAGTAATTCCTTCATCAAGATCATTGATATATATTATAAACAACAACGGGCCCAAGGCAAATCCCTGTGGAACGCCACTTGTTACAGATCCCCACTCGGATTTAACCCCATTTATGGACACTCTTTGCTTCCTCTCTGCGAGCCATGACTCGATCCACGAGAGCACTTTTCCCCCAATGCCATGAGCTGCCACTTTCTTTAACAGTCTATGGTGCGGAACTCTATCAAAAGCCTTACTAAAATCTAAGTAAATAATATCAAATTCTTTATCGTGGTCAACAGCCTCAAAAGCTTTACTGAAGAAAGTTAATAAATTAGTTAGACAAGACCGGCCTCTTGTGAATCCATGCTGAGTATCATTAATCAAGCTATGCTTATCGAGATGGCTTCTTATAATCTCAGCTATAATTGACTCTAGTAATTTGCCTACAATTGAGGTCAGGCTTATTGGGCTGTAATTTGACGGTAACGACTTGTCTCCTGTTTTAAAAATAGGAATTACATTAGCCATCTTCCACATATCAGACACTACACCTGTTTGAAGAGATAAATTAAAAATATTAGTTAATGGTTCACAGAGTTCCATTTTGCATTCCTTAAGAACCCTTGAAAAAACCTCATCAGGACCCGGCGGCTTATTTTGCTTCAGTCTGTCTATCTGCTTCACAACCATTTCACTAGTGACTGTGATGTTACATAATTTATCATCTTCTAGCCCACTATAAAAATTAATTACTGGAATATTGTTAGTGTCTTCCTGTGTAAAAACCGAGAGAAAATAATTATTTAAAATCGAGCACATTTCATTCTCTTTGTCAGTAAGATGCCCATAGTTATTTTTAAGGGGACCTATCTTATCTCTAACTTTTGTTCTATAGACCTGGAAAAAACTTTTTGGGTTAGTTTTAGAATCCCTAGCAACTTTAATTTCATAGTCCCTTTTAGCTTTTCTTATCCCCTTTCTAATGTCCCTCTTAATGTCAATATACTGATTCATAAGATGACCCTCACCTCTTTTGATACGCCTATAAACTCCTTTCTTATACCCTAGTAGATATTTCAGCCTATTATTCATCCATTTTGGGTCATTTCTAGTTGATCTAATTTCTTTATACGGGATAAACATTCTTTGAGCAGCATGTATAGTGTTCAGAAAACTGTCATATTGATAGCTCTCTTCGTTACCCCAGTCAACAGATGATAAGTGTTCTCTAAGCCCATCGTAATCTGCTAAGCGAAAATCTGGGACTGTTACTGAGTTGTAATAAAGTTGGTAGAATTACCGACAATATGTAAAGTAAAAGGACACAAGTGCAACTAATGTGACATTTATTGTGGCAACGTTTCGCTCTCCAGGAGCTTTATCAAGCCATTACAAACAATACATGGACACAGAGGGTATATAAAGGCTCAGAGTGAGGTGAATACTAGTGAGGTACCATTTCGATGTTCACTAGTGGTAGTAGTAGTAGTAGTAGTAGTAGTAGTAGTAGTGGTAGTGACAAAAGTAATACAATATGGTAGAGCAATTAATTCGTACATGAGTAAAAGGATATAAAAGCTATTACTGGGTAACATAAAAATAGGTTGGACAAATATAGACTGGAATGAGGCAGGTTGTTTCAGTGTTCACTCTCTGTAACGTGCTTTGTGTAGTATAACAGGAGAGACTATGTGATGGCAGGGTTTACTGTTTTCAGGAGGATTCTTGCTAAGACTTCGGAGATGGTGAAGCTGCCGTTGTTTTGTTTAATTGTATTCGAAACAGTGATCAGTGCTGATTCGAGGCACTTGCGTCTGCGGAAATTAGTTTCTTCGATCACTAATTGGGCGTCTCTGAATTTCATGAGATGACTGGAGGATTTTCGGTGTTGTACACAGGCGTTGTTCAGGTTATCGTTCCTACATGCGTAAATGTGTTCATTGAGGCGGGTGTCGAGGTTTCTGGCTGTTTCACCTACGTAAATCTTGTCACAGCCTCCACAGGGTATAGTGTAAACTCCTGCATTGACTTGTTCGTGGTGCTTGGATTTTGTCCTGGTTATATCCTTTATTGAAGTGCTAGAAGCGATGGCGACTCTGGTGTTAGCTTGTGAAAGTGCTTTTATATCCTTTTACTCATGTACGAATTAATTGCTCTACCATATTGTATTACTTTTGTCACTACCACTACTACTACTACTACTACTACTACTACCACTAGTGAACATCGAAATGGTACCTCACTAGTATTCACCTCACTCTGAGCCTTTATATACCCTCTGTGTCCATGTATTGTTTGTAATGGCTTGATAAAGCTCCTGGAGAGCGAAACGTTGCCACAATAAATGTCACATTAGTTGCACTTGTGTCCTTTTACTTTACATGTTACTGAGTTATCGCTACTAACGTACTTCCATTCAATGCTAAATGTAATTGATTTGTGGTCGCTAGCACCCAGTTCCTCTGAAATTTTTAAATTATTAACAAGGGATTCATTGTTTGCCAGAACTAAGTCAAGCAGGTTATTTCCCCTTGTTGGTTCTGTCACAAACTGCTTCAAAAAACAATCCTGAACTACTTCTAAGAAGTCGTATGATTCTAAATTCCCAGTCAAGAAATTCCAATCAATATGACTAAAGTTTCCTAGAATTACTACATTATCGTGCCTTGTGGCCTTAACAATTTCCTCCCATAGTAGTCTCCCTTGGTCCCTATCTAAGTTTGGGGGACGGTATATCACTCCTAAAATCAGTTTTTCATGCTCTTCTGAAAATTCTATCCAAACAGACTCTGTATGTGTTACTTCAGACTTAATACCCGTTTTTATGCAACAGTTCAAGCGATCTCGGACATACAATGCCACCCCCCCCCCCTCCCAATACTTCTATCTACTTGGAACAATTTAAAACCCTGAATGTGACATTCCGCAGGCATGTCCCGACTTTTTGAATTAAACCACGTCTCAGTTAAGGCAAATACATCAATGTTACCTGCACTGGCAACTAATCTCAACTCATCCATCTTATTCCTAGCACTACGGCTATTAGCATAATTAACATTGAAAGACTCTCCTTCCTCTTTACCCTTCCTGCTCATTTCTGTTTTTCTACTAAACCAATTACTGTCCTTATCACCCAGTGTCACTGGCTTTTCAATATCAGTCCAAGACAGACCGAAGACTCCTCCAAAATTCAGTTCCAGTTTGCGGTTAAGTTGTGAGCTGAACATTTCATGAAATCAAGAAACTGAAGAGGCCGCTTTGCATGTATCAGCGCCACTGCAAGACGTTGTCTTATACCTGAAGTTTACCTGGAGAGTGTTTCGGGGGGTCAACGCCCCCCGCAGCTCGGTCTGAGACCAGGCCACAAATTTGTTGAACCATTCCCAGATAACTTCTAAAATCTTCAGTGGCGGAACTTTAAATGTTCAAAAATGTGACAAAAATTTCGACAGTAGCTGCTAAATTATTTATTTTTTTAGGGTGGTAGATTAGGAAGCCAGCGGAAGGCATTAGTCAGACGACCTATTTTTTTTCGACGCCAGGTGTTCAGCTCACCTTCAGAGAATCTGTGTCCTTCTGGTCCTGATTTGATTTCTGGAACACAAGAGCCACGCTGCTAGTGTGTCCCATAGATCGGTTGGTAGCGCACTCAACTCTCACACTGAGGTCGGTGGTTCGATCCCGGGACGGGTGGGAACAGATGCAGATGCAGTTTAATATAGACAAATGAAAAGTTCTAAATGTTAGACAGGTAAATAACCATGCCACATATAAATTAATTAATGTACATCTTAATACTACTGATTGCGAAAAGGATTTAGGAGTTCTGGTTAGCAGTAATCTAAAACCAAGACAACAGTACATTAGTGTTCGCAATAAAGCTAACAGAATTCTTGGCTTCTTGTCTAGAAGTATAAATAATAGAAGTCCTCAGGTTGTTCTTCAACTCTATATATCCTTGCTTAGGCCTCATTTAGACTATGCTGCACAGTTCTGGTCACCGTACTACAGAATGGACATAATTGCTCTGGAAAACGTACAGAGGAGGATGACAAAGATGATCCCATGTATCAGAAATATTCCCTATGAGGATAGATTGAAGGCCCTGAATCTGCACTCTCTCGAAAGGCGTAGAATTAGGGGGGATATGATTGAGGTGTATAAATGAAAAACAGGAATAAATAAAGGGGATGTAAATAGCGTGCTGAAAATTTCCAGCAAAGACAGGACTCGCAACAATGGTTTCAAGTTGGAAAAATTCAGATTCAGGAAGGATACAGGAAAGCACTGGTTTGGTAATAGAGTTGTGGATGAGTGGAACAAACTCCCCAGTACAGTTATAGAGGCTAAAACGTTGTGTAGTTTTAAAAATAGGCTAGATAAATACATGAGTGGGTGTGGGTGGGTGTGAGTTGGACCTGATTAGCTTGTGCTGCTGGGTCTGGTGCCGTGCTCCTTCCTTGAGTGGAGGTGACCAGACTGGGTGGGTTATTGGGTTAATCCGGGGGGGGTCATTGGGCTTATCGGGGGGGGGGGCGACATGGACCTGCTCCGCATTGGTCAGTAGGTCTGTTGCAGTATTCCTTCTTCCTTATGTTCGTATATAAATAACAAAAAGGCACAATACCGTGACTGGAACAATACACAAATAACCCGCACATAAAAGAGAGAAGCTTACGACGACGTTTCGGTCCGACTTGGACCATTGACAAAGTCACACTGTATGTTCTTAAGACACTTGCTGTCCCTTTTCACCTAGCAATAAATAGGTGCCTGGGCGTTAGCCGATTGGTGTGGATCACATTATGCTCTGCATAACAAGAGGCTTTCTAAATAGTATGTCATTGATGTCAGCCATATTCTGTATAAGTTGTATCATGTACGTGTAGAAATAAAGATTATTATTAATATCATTACTACTACTACTACTGCTACTACTACTACTACTACTACTACTACTAATAATAATAATAATAATAATAATAATAATAATAATAATAATAATAGTAATAATAATAATAATAATAATAATAATAATATTATTATTATTATTATTATTATTATTATTATTATGTAAATTTGCATCCCAATTTGCCAGTGTTATTGAACAAATAGATAAATAACTGTTTATACAGTAAAAGTAAACAATGTTTGATGTGAATGTCTTCTGAATATTACTGATGATAACACGTAAGTTTAGACCGAGTTTGTGTAGTTTGAAATATTACTGATAAAGTTAAATAACTTAGTATCGTTGGAATCAGATAACCCCGTGGCCTGGCTGGCAAAGCTCCCGCTTCACACACAGAATGCCCGGGTTCGATTCCTGGCGGGGTAGAAATATTTCGACGCGTTTCCTTACACCTGTTGTCCTGTTCGCCTAGCAGCAAATAGGTACCTGGGTGTTAGTCGACTGGTGTGAGTCGCATCCTGGGGGACAAGATTGAGGACCACAATGGAAATAAGACAGACAGTCCTTGATGACGTACTGACTTTCTTGGTTATCCTGGGTGGCTAAACCTCCGGGGTTAAAAATCCGAACAAAATCTCTTAACTTATCACTCTTGCTCGAGAAAGCCTTGTCTGGTCGGCTTCAAACTAATACCATAAAAACAGCTTATTGCTCACTCTCACCTGTGTAAATTTCAATGTACCAATTTATTAAAGCCAATTTTTCCCTCTTGTAAAAACAAGAGAATGCCTCTTCTGATAAGCTTCAAACCCTAAATCCTGGAGTATCTTAACAGAAAATTTTTATGTATTTATTTTTGGCAGTGTGGATGCCAATTTGATTTTTTTTAATTATAGCAAAATGAATTTTTTTTTTAATAAATTTTTTTGCAAAATTGTTGAGAATTTTAAACAGAACGTAAGTCGGAAAACAGAAAATATATAAAAATCCTGTATTTTATGATGTTTTTTCTTGTTTTCTCAACATTACCACAAACATTTTGTTATATCACATATTTACGTTTATTACTCGAGAATGACTTATTCGATCGGCTTCAAATTTTCAGTACTTTTGTAACGTATCGTGGGTAAAATTCTTACGTGGGTGACCTGTACACAATGTTACACAGGTACACAATGTTACACAGGTACACAATGTTACACAGGTACACAGTGTTACACAGGTACACAATGTTACACAGGTACACAGTGTTACACAGGTACACAGTGTTACACAGGTACACAGTGTTACACAGGTACACAGTGTTACACAGGTATACAGTGTTACACAGGTATACAGTGTTACACAGGTACACAATGTTACACAGGTACACAAAAATACAGGTACACAGTGTTACACAGGTACACAGTGTTACACAGGTACACAGTGTTACACAGGTACACAGTGTTACACAAGTACACAATGTTACAAAGGTACACAGTGTTACACAGGTACACAGTGTTACACAGGTACACAGTGTTACACAGGTACACAATGTTACGCAGGTACACAGTGTTACACAGGTACCCAGTGCTACACAGGTACACAGTGTTACACAGGTACACAATGTTACACAGGTACACAGTGTTACACAGGTACACAGTGTTACACAGGTACACAGTGTTACACAGGTACACAGTGTTACACAGGTACACAGTGTTACACAGGTACACAGTGTTACACAGGTACACAGTGTTACACAGGTACACAGTGTTACACAGGTACAGTGTTACACAGGTACACAGTGTTACACAGGTACAGTGTTACACAGGTACACAATGTTACACAGGTACACAGTGTTACACAGGTACAGTGTTACACAGGTACACAGTGTTACACAGGTACAGTGTTACACAGGTACACAGTGTTACACAGGTACAGTGTTACACAGGTACACAGTGTTACACAGGTACAGTGTTACACAGGTACACAGTGTTACACAGGTACAGTGTTACACAGGTACACAGTGTTACACAGGTTCAGTGTTACACAGGTACACAATGTTACACAGGTACACAGTGTTACACAGGTACACAGTGTTACACAGGTACAGTGTTACACAGGTACACAGTGTTACACAGGTACAGTGTTACACAGGTACACAGTGTTACACAGGTACACAGTGTTACACAGGTACAGTGTTACACAGGTACACAGTGTTACACAGGTACACAGTGTTACACAGGTACAGTGTTACACAGGTACACAGTGTTACACAGGTACACAGTGTTACACAGGTACAGTGTTACACAGGTACACAGTGTTACACAGGTACACAGTGTTACACCGGTACAGCGTTACACAGGTGCACAGTGTTACACAGGTACACAGTGTTACACAGGTACAGTGTTACACAGGTACAGTGTTACACAGGTACAGTGTTACACAGGTACACAGTGCTGTTACAGTGTAACAGGTGGAGACAGTCTCCTCTGATCAACTTCAATATTTCAACGCTGGTGTTTCCTACTTACAAGAAGCTTCATATATTTACTCCAGTATAAATGACATTTTGCAGAATTTTGCCTTCATGTTGGTGAGGGCTCTTGATTCGAGGAACTGGACTTACTTTCTTACTTATTTACTTATTTTCTAACAGCTGGTCAGGCTCAGAGAAAACGATGAGTTGAATTTTTCAATGTATGTTCCAGTTTTCCTTTTCTGATATGGGGGGGGGGGGAGAAATTGGAAAAACTGAACGATTGCTTCTCATGCGACAGTTTTTGAGAGTGACGTCTGATGAGCGTGAAGCCTTCCAAACTGATTAATGATGAGCTTGAAGCCTTCCAAGCTGATTGTTGATCAGCTTGGAAGGGATTTTGAAATAGACCTATGGTTCTCATTTTATTTGACGAAGCTAATCAGGTAGCATTTCCCAGGTGTTGTGTATCCTCTGAGCTGCCAGAGTCCCGAGGAAGGTGACCCCACATTGCACAACCCCAGCGCTTCCTGGGTCTCAGTCCACGCGTCTGACTAGTGGACTGAGACCCAGGAAGCGCTGGGGTTGTGCAATGTGGGGTCACCTTCCTCGGGACTCTGGCAGCTCAGAGGATACACAACACCTGGGAAATGCTACCTGATTAGCTTCGTCAAATAAAATGAGAACCATAGGTCTATTTCAAAATCCCTTCACTAACATCAATGACGCCCCTCAAGAAAGACATAGAATGAGGAGACATGATACATGATGTAAAGGAGGTGCAGAGGAATATAAAAACAAACACAACTCTGATTGGTGAATTTATATTGGTCAGTTTTAGATTTAGAATAATGTTGAAGACTAGAAAAAAATAAGAAATATTTTTAGGGATACAACTGAGTGGTCATTAATACTTCTAAAATACTTCTAAATTGCTTCAAAAGCACTTTAGGATACTTCAAAGGTAGTTCGACAATGCTTGTATGATAGTGGCAGGTTAAGTCGCTAATAATATCGCTAATATTCATATAATTCATCTAGCAGTCACTAGAACTGATAAAATAAAAGTTATATATGCTAATGTTTTAATAATTTTCATTATTATTTTACTGTGTATATATAAAAAATAATAATGACAACGTTTCTTGAAAAAAATATAGGCTCGTAAAATTGATGTGGGTTTATGGTAGGCTGAGAGAGTTATGGGGGGAGAGGGAGGGTAGTAGGCCTAGTGTTGAGAGGTGGAAGAGAGTCTACCTGGGAAGGAGATATTGGAGGACGGGATAGTAAAGAAGAAAAGTAAAGATAACTCTACGTTAAAAGAAAAAAAAAGAGTGAGTCTAAGGGAAGGAAGAACCATGTTCTTACATTACTAAGTAAACTATCTTACGTAATTCCCAATGTTAGTTTCTTGACTTTACTTGATAATTTGAAAAACCTATTTTCTTTATTTTAGGTAAAGTTAGGCAACATAAACCTCTAAAAAGTAGGAGTAGTAACCTCCGAGAAGTACATAAAACACTGCTGATAAATGGTTTAGAAAACTAACAAGCTGAAGAATGAGACACTTGTGAAACATTTTGGAAACGTTTCGCCCCACAGTGACTTTATGAGTCCAGTATAAAGAAGTAGGTATTGGACTGATAAAGCTACTGTGGGGCGAAATGTTTCATAAATAAAGATTCTCAAATGTTGCACAAGTGTCTCATTCTTCAGGAAGAATATTGAAAGTGATGTTGAGGTACCTAGAGGCACCTTGAGACACTTTAAGGCACCTTGAGGTTCCTTGAGGCACTCCATTCCAGGACCAGACTACTACAACTCGATATTCATCAAGAATTACAGGAAACCCTTATCACGTTCCTTAAATATTATATGAAAAAAAAACCTCCGCAAAGGTGGTAGTAAACCAGTGACAAAGATAACTGTAGACCAACAGTCCTAATATCCCACATTATCAAGATCTTCCGAAGAGTTTGTAGTAGCAGGATTACCAGTCACATGGAAACCCAACAGTTGCACAACCCAGGTAAACTTGGGTTCAGAAAAGGTCTCTCCTGCCTTTCACAATTCTTGGAGCACTGCGACATGCTCTTGATAAATTAGACACATGTGCAACTCTTGGGTATGAACATTAAAATGGTATAAAATACCGACAGGTTGTTAGGTAAGACACATATGCAACAGTTAGGTATCTTTATTATGAAACGTTTCGCCTACACAGTAGGCTTCTTCAGTCGAGTACAGAAAAGTTGATAGAAGCAGAAGATACTTGAAGACGATGTAATCAGTCCATCACACTTAAAGTTTTGAGGTGGTCAGTCCCTCAGTCTGGAGAAGAGCATTGTTCCATGGTATGAAACAATATGGAGATGAAGTGACAGGATGGAGCCTATATAGCGCCAAGAGGTGAGACGTAGGTCACTAGGAGAGGTAAGAACTCAGATGTTGGGAGGACAGGTCCCTCTCAAATCCAGCCGTTCTCACTAGTAGAGTTCTTACCTCTCCTAGTGACCTACGTCTCACTTCTTGGCGCTATATAGGCTCCATCCTGTCACTTCATCTCCATATTGTTTCATACCATGGAACAATGCTCTTCTCCAGACTGAGGGACTGACCACCTCAAAACTTTAAGGGTGATGGACTGATTACATCGTCTTCAAGTATCTTCTGCTTCTATCAACTTTTCTGTATTCGACTGAAGAAGCCTACTGTGTAGGCGAAACGTTTCATAATAAAGATACCTAACTGTTGCATATGTGTCTTACCTAACAACCTGTCGGTATTTTATACCATTTTAATGTTCAATCTGTCAGACACTGCAACACAAGGGTATCTTGGGTATCTTTATTGAGGAAACGTTTCGCCACACAGTGGCTTCATCACTGATGAAGCCACTGTGTGGCGAAACGTTTCCTCAATAAAGATACCCAAGAGTTGCACATGTGTCTAATTTATCAACATGTCGGTTCTCTGAACCATTCATCTACAGACATGCTCTTGGATACACACGAAGACAAACAAAATGCAGCTGCTGAATACACAGACTCTGCAAAAGACTTTGACACGTGCGACCATGGGGTAATTGCACAAAGAAATGCGTTCAGAAGGAATAACTGAGAAGGTGGGCAGATTGATATCTAACTGCTTAACAAGCGGAACCCAAAGATTAATAACAAACAGAGTGCAATAAGGGGCTGCTACAATGAAAAATTCTATTCCCCAAGGTACATTATCATTTCTAACATAAACATGGACATCAATCATAACACTGTATCATCTTTTGTAGACGATACTAGAATATGTATGAAAGTGGTATCCAAAGAAGACACATCGAACCTGGAAGCTGATATGAAGACACCTTCCAGTGGGCCACTGACAATATGATGTTCAATGAGGACTAATTTCAGCTGGAATATTGCTGAGTACTAACTACCCCCCATCAAGTCAGGCGAAATTGCTGAGCCTTGTTGATAAGGCGCTGATCCACTGTGAGGCCTGGTCGAGGACTGGGCCACAGGGGTGGTGCCCCCGGAACTCCCTCCAGGTATACTCCAGGTAGGTAGGTCTTCCATGGGTATTTGTTGAATTTGTACACACCAATTTGCTTGCGTGAGGTAGATACTGGCTCCTGGCCCTGCCTTCTAGACTACTTTGATCGGCATCACTGATTTCTACCCTCATGAGCCTAACCATACCTGCTCTGGATACAGTGTATTGACTTTGCCATGGTAGCTAAGACGATAACCGAGTGCATAATGAGACCTCTCTAAACAAGGGAGATAACGCCAATGATGACACTTTTCAAACTGCTTATGTTCTCTCATTTGGAATATACAGTATTGACAGCTCCGTTCAGGGCAGGATAAATATTAGAGTTGGGACAGATGCTGAGATCGTTTGTGGCACATAGAGCCAATAAAACATTTAATTGGCTGTGAACGCCTTAAAGCCTTAAATATGTACTCACAGGAGCGGAGGAGAGAGAAATACATGATAACATACACCTGGAAGGTACTTGAGGGCCCGGTACAAAATCTGCACACTGCCAAAACAACATACTGGAGTGAGAGGTATGGGAAGAAGAGTAAAATAAACAAAGCGAAAGTAAGGGCGAAGTGGTCACAATAAGAAAACACTGTATCAACGTCCGTGCCCCAGACTATTCAAAATCTTACCAGTAGATATCAGAAACACAACTGGGACAAGCGTATAATTCTTCAAGACGAAACTAGACAAGTATCTTCACTAGAATCAACAGCCTGGTTGACCAGGTAAGCACCAGAAGAACTGATCCAAGGCAGAGTTCTGGGAGTAGAAAAATTCTCGTAACTCATTAGATGTAAAGGTAAGACAGCCTCATCCAAGTAACTCATCAGAGGTAAAGGTAAGACTGCCTCATCCAAGTAACTCATCAGAGGTAAAGGTAAGACTGCCTCATCCAAGTAACTCATCAGAGGTAAAGGTAAGACAGCCTCATCCAAGTAACTCATCAGAGGTAAAGGTAAGACTGCCTCATCAAAGTAACTCATCAGAGGTAAAGGTAAGACTGCCTCATCCAAGTAACTCATCAGAGGTAAAGGTAAGACTGCCTCATCCAAGTAACTCATCAGAGGTAAAGGTAAAACTGCCTCATCCAAGTAACTCATCAGAGGTAAAGGTAAGACTGCCTCATCCAAGTAACTCATCAGAGGTAAAGGTAAGACTGCCTCATCCAAGTAACTCATCAGAGGTAAAGGTAAGACTGCCTCATCCAAGTAACTCATCAGAGGTAAAGGTAAGACTGCCTCATCCAAGTAACTCATCAGAGGTAAAGGTAAGACTGCCTCATCCAAGTAACTCATCAGAGGTAAAGGTAAGACTGCCTCATCCAAGTAACTCATCAGAGGTAAAGGTAAGACTGCCTCATCCAAGTAACTCATCAGAGGTAAAGGTAAGACTGCCTCATCCAAGTAACTCATCAGAGGTAAAGGTAAGACTGCCTCATCCAAGTCATTCCACTCTTCAACAAGACTAAGACAAAATATCAACTTTCATACATCTTTGATTCATCTGAATCTTCATTCCACCTGAGTCCCTATGATGGTGGTCCTCTCATGGTTCCTTTGATGGTGGTCCTCTCATGGTTCCTTTGATGGTGGTCCTCTCATGGTTCCTTTGATGGTGGTCCTCTCATGGTACCTTTGATGGTGGTCCTCTCATGGTCCCTTTGATGGTGGTCCTCTCATGGTCCCTTTGATAGTGGTCCTCTCATGGTCCCTTTGATGGTGGTCCTCTCATGGTCCCTTTGATGGTGGTCCTCTCATGGTCCCTTTGATGGTGGTCCTCTCATGGTACCTTTGATGGTGGTCCTCTCATGGTCCCTTTGATGGTGGTCCTCTCATGGTCCCTTTGATGGTGGTCCTCTCATGGTCCCTTTGATGGTGGTTCTCTCATGGTCGCTTTGATGGTGATCCTCTCATGGTCCCTTTGATGGTGGTCCTCTCATGGTCCCTTTGATGGTGGTCCTCTCATGGTCCCTTTGATGGTGGTCCTCTCATGGTCCCTTTGATGGTGGTCCTCTCATTGTACCTTTGATGGTGGTCCTCTCATGGTCCCTTTGATGGTGGTCCTCTCATGGTCCCTTTGATGGTGGTCCTCTCATGGTCCCTTTGATGGTGGTCCTCTCATGGTCCCTTTGATGGTGGTCCTCTCATGGTCCCTTTGATGGTGGTCCTCTCATGGTCCCTTTGATGGTGGTCCTCTCATGGTACCTTTGTTGGTGGTCCTCTCATGGTCCCTTTGATGGTGGTCCTCTCATGTTCCCTTTGATGGTGGTCCTCTCATGGTCCCTTTGATGGTGGTCCTCTCATGGTCCCTTTGATGGTGGTCCTCTCATGGTCCCTTTGATGGTGGTCCTCTCATGGTACCTTTGATTTTGGTCCTCTCATGGTCCCTTTGATGGTGGTCCTCTCATGGTACCTTTGATGGTGGTCCTCTCATGGTCCCTTTGATTATGGTCCTCTCATGGTCCCTTTGATGGTGGTCCTCTCATGGTCCCTTTGATGGTGGTCCTCTCATGGTACCTTTGATGGTGGTCCTCTCATGGTACCTTTGATGGTGGTCCTCTCATGGTACCTTTGATGGTGGTCCTCTCATGGTCCCTTTGATGGTGGTCCTCTCATGGTCCCTTTGATGGTGGTCCTCTCATGGTCCCTTTGATGGTGGTCCTCTCATGGTCCCTTTGATGGTGGTCCTCTCATGGTACCTTTGATGGTGGTCCTCTCATCGTCCCTTTGATGGTGGTCCTCTCATGGTACCTTTGATGGTGGTCCTCTCATGGTACCTTTGATGGTGGTCCTCTCATGGTCCCTTTGATGGTGGTCCTCTCATGGTACCTTTGATGGTGGTCCTCTCATGGTACCTTTGATGGTGGTCCTCTCATGGTACCTCAGATGGTGGTCCTCTCATGGTCTCTTTGATGGTGGTCCTCTCATGGTACCTTTGATGGTGGTCCTCTCATGGTCCCTTTGATGGTGGTCCTCTCATGGTACCTTTGATGGTGGTCCTCTCATGGTCCCTTTGATGGTGGTCCTCTCATGGTACTTTTGATGGTGGTCCTCTCATGGTCCCTTTGATGGTGGTCCTCTCATGGTCCCTTTGATGGTGGTCCTCTCATGGTCCCTTTGATGGTGGTCCTCTCATGGTACCTTTGATGGTGGTCCTCTCATGGTCTCTTTGATGGTGGTCCTCTCATGGTCCCTTTGATGGTAGTCCTCTCATGGTACCTTTGATGGTGGTCCTCTCATGGTACCTTTGATGGTGGTCCTCTCATGGTACCTTTGATGGTGGTCCTCTCATGGTACCTTTGATGGTGGTCCTCTCATGGTCTCTTTGATGGTGGTCCTCTCATGGTACCTTTGATGGTGGTCCTCTCATCGTCCCTTTGATGGAGGTCCTTTCATGGTACCTTTGATGGTGGCCCTCTCATGGTACCTTTGATGGTGGTCCTCTCATGGTACCTTTGATGGTGGTCCTCTCATGGTACCTTTGATGGTGGTCCTCTCATGGTACCTTTGATGGTGGTCCTCTCATGGTCCCTTTAATGGTGGTCCTCTCATGGTACCTTTGATGGTGATCCTCTCATGGTCCCTTTGATGGTGGTCCTCTCATGGTACCTTTGATGGTGGCCCTCTCATGGTACCTTTGATGGTGGTACTCTCATGGTACCTTTGATGGTGGTCCTCTCATGGTACCTTTGATGGTGGTCCTCTCATGGTCCCTTTGATGGCGGTCCTCTCATGGTACCTTTGATGGTGGTCCTCTCATGGTACCTTTGATGGTGGTCCTCTCATGGTACCTTTGATGGTGGTCCTCACATGGTACCTGCGATGGTGGTTCTATCATGGTCCCTTTGATGGTGGTCCTCTCATGGTCCCTTTGATGGTAGTCCTCTCATGGTACCTTTGATGGTGGTCCTCTCATGGTACCTTTGATGGTGGTCCTCTCATGGTTCCTTTGATGGTGGTCCTCTCAGGGTCCCTTTGATGGTGGTCCTCTCATGGTCCCTTTGAAAGTGGTCCTCTCATGGTCCCTTTGATGGTGGTCCTCTCATGGTCCCTTTGATCGTGGTCCTCTCATGGTCCCTTTGATGGTGGTCCTCTCATGGTTCCTTTGATGGTGGTCCTCTCATGGTACCTTTGATGGTGGTCCTCTCATGGTACCTTTGATGGTGGTCCTCTCATGGTACCTTTGATTGTGGTCCTCCCATGGTACCTTTGATGGTGGTCCTCTCATGGTCCCTTTGATGGTGGTCCTCTCATGGTCCCTTCGATGGTGGTCCTCTCATGGTACCTTTGATGGTGGTCCTCTCATGGTACCTTCGATGGTGGTCCTCTCATGGTCCCTTTGATGGTGGTCCTCTCATTGTCTCTTTGATGGTGGTCCTCTCATGGTACCTTTGATAGTGGTCCTCTCATGGTCCCTTTGATGGTGGTCCTCTCATGGTACCTTTGATGGTGGTCCTCTCATGGTCCCTTTGATGGTGGTCCTCTCATGGTACCTTTGATGGTGGTCCTCTCATGGTCCCTTTGATGCTGGTCCTCTCATGGTACCTTTGATGGTGGTCCTCTCATGGTCCCTTTGATGGTGGTCCTCTCATGGTACCTTTGATGGTGGTCCTCTCATGGTCCCTTTGATGGTGGTCCTTTCATGGTACCTTTGATGGTGGCCCTCTCATGGTACCTTTGATGGTGGTCCTCTCATGGTACCTTTGATGGTGGTCCTCTCATGGTCCTTTGATGGTGGTCCTCTCATGGTACCTTTGATGGTGGTCCTCTCATGGTCCCTTTGATTGTGGTCCTCTCATGGTACCCTTGATGGTGGTCCTCTCTTGGTCCCTTTGATGGTGGTCCTCTCATGGTACCTTTGATGGTGGCCCTCTCATGGTACCTTTGATGGTGGTACTCTCATGGTACCTTTGATGGTGGTCCTCTCATGGTACCTTTGATGGTGGTCCTCTCATGGTCCCTTTGATGGTGGTCCTCTCATGGTCTCTTTGATGGTGGTCCTCTCATGGTACCTTTGATGGTGGCCCTCTCATGGTACCTTTGATGGTGGTCCTCTCATGGTACCTTTGATAGTGGTCCTCCCATGGTACCTTCGATGGTGGTTCTATCATGGTCCCTTTGATGGTGGTCCTCTCATGGTCCCTTTGATGGTAGTCCTCTCATGGTACCTTTGATGGTGGTCCTCTCATGGTACCTTTGATGGTGGTCCTCTCATGGTTCCTTTGATGGTGGTCCTCTCAGGGTCCCTTTGATGGTGGTCCTCTCATGGTCCCTTTGAAAGTGGTCCTCTCATGGTCCCTTTGATGGTGGTCCTCTCATGGTCCCTTTGATCGTGGTCCTCTCATGGTCCCTTTGATGGTGGTCCTCTCATGGTTCCTTTGATGGTGGTCCTCTCATGATACCTTTGATGGTGGTCCTCTCTTGGTACCTTTGATGGTGGTCCTCTCATGGTACCTTTGATGGTGTTCCTCCCATGGTACCTTTGATGGTGGTCCTCTCATGGTCCCTTTGATGGTGGTCCTCTCATGGTCCCTTTGATGGTGGTCCTCTCATGGTACCTTTGATGGTGGTCCTCTCATGGTACCTTCGATGGTGGTTCTCTCATGGTCCCTTTGATGGTGGTCCTCTCATGGTCCCTTTGATGGTGGTCATCTCATGGTCCCTTTGATGGTGTCCTCTCATGGTCCCTTTGATGGTGGTCCTCTCATGGTCCGTTTGATTGTGGTCCTCTCATGGTCCCTTTGATGGTGGTCCTCTCATGGTCCCTTTGATGGTGTCCTCTCTTGGTCCCTTTGCTGGTGGTCCTCTCATGGTCCCTTTGATGGTGGTCCTCTCATGGTCCCTTTGATGGTGGTCCTCTCATGGTCCCTTTGATGGTGGTCTTTTCATAGTCCCTTTGATGTTGGTCCTCTCATGGTCCCTTTGATGGTGATCCTCTCATGGTCCCTTTGATGGTGGTCCTCTCATGGTCCCTTTGATGTTGGTCCTCTCATTGTCTCTTTGATGGTGGTCCTCTCATGGTCCCTTTGATGGTGGTCTTCTCATGGTCCCTTTGATGGTGGTCCTCTCGTGGTCCCTTTGATGGTAGTCCTCTCATCGTCCCTTTGATCGTGGTCCTCTCATGGTCCCTTTGATGGTGGTCCTCTCATGGTCCCTTTGATGGTGGTCCTCTCATGGTCTCTTTGATTGTGGTCCTCTCATGATCTCTTTGATGGTGGTCTTCTCATGGTCCCTATCATGGTGGTCCTCTCATGGTCCCTCTGATGGTGGTCTTCTCATGGTCCCTTTGATTGTGGTCCTCTCATGATCCCTTTGATGCTCCTATATCTTGCCGTCCTCTGGGCCTATCCGAACTCCAGTGATGGCCAAATTTGCAAGTACTGCTGCAACAACATGCAAGGAACCTGTAGTGACATAAAAATTGACGGTGACGACAATGAAATGGACTAAATATGACAAAAGAGGGGCCGGCTTTCAAGTACCAGACCTGTTGCCAGACGTGAACCAGACATGAGACGTTTTCCACTATAAAATAACTGACCTCCATATCAACTGCACCAGTGTTTAACGGGAAGACAACATGGCAGAAAACCTGATCAACTAAATCTCCAAGGAAATGACAGGTCTTTAGGACTTTTTTCTTCAGTGCCAAACGAGGGAAAGAATTGAGCATTTAAACATGGCTGACCGGCATCCAAACAGCCGCTACTGCCAGACGTACAACGAGCGAAGTGAAATTCTCATCTTTACTGACGTTCATCTGTTGACAGTAGCATCATATCTGTACCACCATCATATCACCTGTACCAGTGCTAACGAGAGGGAAACACAGGAGACATCGTCAAATCAACAGTACAAAACTCCAAGGTTATAGGTCGGATATCCCTCAGTGCCAGTCGTGAGAAAGAAGTGAATAGTTAAACAGTCAAGGTTAATGTTTTAGTAGCTGACCTATATTCAGCTGACCAGTGTACAGTGAGAGAATCATAGCAGAAAACGCCAAATATATCTATAAACTCAAGGAAAGTCAGGTTGTAGGTGGCGTTACTCCCCTCAGTGTTTTAAAAATGGCTGAGTCAGCAGACCAGGTCAGGAGACAACAACACCACACAACCCCCGATAAATGGAATTGAGGGGGATTTGGAAGGATAAAACCATGGATTAAACCTTTCAGATCTACCAGAATGGAAAGGAGTTAGAAGTTAATTGAGGAAGCCAGACTGTGAAGTGAGGTGGGTAGGGGAGTGTGTAATAAGGGGTTAACTGTAAGGGGTTTGTGAAGTTAAGGGAAAAGTGAGCAGTGAAGAGGGGTTTGAAGAGGAAATTTTACTAGTAATTCAGTGGTGATTGCTAAAGCAGATACTAAGTGTACTAGGGACTGGAAAAGAGAAATAAATATTATTGTATATGAGTAAAAGAGCGAAGATTGAAAATGGCAGGCATTAGGGGGGTACAGGCTGCCATAATTATATTTATATTTCTTCTTCAATTCCATGAAGAAAGAAATCAGTCATGGGGGCTGGAAAAGGTGAATGGAGTAACAGCGCCCTGGACAGTAAAAGCCCAACAGATGCCATCCTACCAGAAAAGTAAATATCACTATCGCCGCAAGGTATGACAACACCGCATACCCAAACAAAAACAGTTGCACACAGCTCTTATTGTAGCGCTCTTAAGTGGTGATATCCAAATTAATCCAGGACCTCAAACTATTGTGCAGAGGCAAAACAGACAGATAAATGACGGCGATAATGACGGTCTAGTAGCTAGGAATGATAACCTTAACTCCATATGTAATGCATACATAGGTCAATGTCAGACAATACAGCCATTATTATCTCAAACACTACCAAACAGGTGCGTACACTGTACTAAAGTATGCATGAAAAACAGAAAAGGCACCTTATGTAAAATGTGTAAGGGGTGGGTGCATGATGGATGTATGTACAATTATAACAACGGTGCCAGAATTCATTTTGTGTAACAAATGCACTTTGGCACAGTTACCCTTAAGCAGTGATGACATTGATTTACCTAAATTTAATACAAATGAAACATTGCCATATATTGATGATTATGATTGTTGTATGAAAACAGGCCTTCACTTTATTCATGTCAATGCAAGATCACTTCTTCCTAAATTGGCAGAGATTAGGATTCTAGCTAACAAAATTAGGGCGGCAGATATAACCATCTCTGAATCCTGGTTGGATGATACGGTGAGCGACGACGAGGTCAAAATAGATGGTTACAATATAAAACGCTTAGATAGGAACAGAAAGGGTGGTGGAGTATGTGCCTACATTAGAAATGACTTAGCTTACAACCCAAGACCTGATTTAAATAACAATAAACTGGAGATTCTATGGTTTGAAGTGCTGCTTCCCAAGACCAAACCCATCTTAGTAGGAACTAGTTACCGCCCTCCTACCCAGGACCAGTTCTTAGAAGACTTTTCCAGAGTCTTGTCTGGAGTTGAAAACAATTGTGAGACAAAAATACTGGGCGACTTCAATATCTGTTTTCAGCAGCAAAATAACGGGCTATGCAAAAGGTATAAGCAAATTCTAGGATTAAATAGTTACACTCAACTAATTAATACTCCAACCCGGATCACACAGTTCTCAGCCACCCTAATTGACCACATACTTTGTAACCGCTCTGAGAACATTAGTCAGTCAGGCGTCATTACCACAGGTCTTAGTGATCATTTCATCATTTACTGCACCAGGAAAATCACTAGGGATAGGATAGGCCTACACAGGACAATAAAATTGAGGTCAACTAGAAACTACAGTAAAGAAACACTGGTAAATAGGCTACACAATTGTGACTGGACAGAGATAACAAGTTGCACGGACGTAAACGATGCCTGGGAAAAATTCAAAACAATGTTCACTGCCATCCTTGATAATATTGCACCAGTTAAAGAGGTTAGGATTAAACGAAGAACTGAACCCTGGATGAATACTGAGATATTAGATAATATGAAATTCAGAGACCAGCTGCTAAAAAGATTTAAAGCAAACAAACAGGATATTGCAGCACTAAATGAATTCCAAAGGGTGAGGAACAGAGTACAGAGACTTATAAAAGGAGCAAAGGCAAAGCACTACTGCTCAAAAATTGAAGAGTATAAGCATAACCCCAGAAAGCTCTGGCAACAACTAAAACAGTTGGGGTATAGCCATAAGCCAGTAGATAGGTCTAACATAGTACTCACTATCGATAATGAGGTATGCCACGAAACATCTAAGGTGGCAAATTGCTTTAATTCCTACTACACATCTGTTGCATCAACACTAGTAAGTAAACTACCAACTGCATCAAATACCTTTAACACAGACTCTGATAAGTTTCAAACATACTATACCAATAAAGGGGTAACCCCAAACAGTTGTCAACTATTAAGTGTATCTCATGACTTTATTCAAAAAGAACTAAGCAGATTAAACCCAACTAAGAGCACAGACCCTGATAACATCCCGTCTAAGTTCCTAAAAGATGGTGCTTCTGAACTGTCAATCCCTATTGCTCACATAATAAATCTATCAATCACCACTAATGCCGTACCGGAGGGGTTCAAGGAGGCCAGAGTTACTCCTATCTTCAAGAAAAATAGTAGATCTGATGTAAGCAACTATAGGCCTGTTAGTATACTCAGTATAATATCTAAAATTCTAGAGAGGGCGGTGTATTCTCAAGTAGTTAAGTATCTTAATGACAACAACATTCTCCATAGCTATCAATCGGGCTTTAGAAGATCCTACTCAACCGACACCTCCCTTATTAATCTGATGGATTACCTGAGAACTGAAATGTCAAAGGGGAACCTCATAGGTATGGTAACCTTAGACCTGCAAAAGGCCTTCGATACTGTCAACCACAATATATTATGTAATAAACTTCAAGCTATCGGTATAGGTTCTGTAGACTGGTTTAAGTCCTACCTTAGCAACAGGAGACAAATAGTCAAAATCAACAAAACAGAATCAGAACCCCTGCCGATAACATGTGGAGTTCCCCAAGGTAGTATTCTGGGTCCCTTATTATTCTTATGTTATGTCAATGATATGCCTATCAGTGTCAAGTGCAAACTCCTACTGTATGCAGATGACAGTGCTCTGTTAGTGTCAGGTAAAGACCCACAAGATATTGCTAATGTTTTAACAGTGGAACTGGAGTCCTGCAGCAAATGGTTAGTAGACAACAAACTATCATTACACCTAGGGAAAACTGAAGCCATTCTCTTTGGCACGAAACATAAACTGAGAAGGGTAAATAATTTTAATGTTCAATGTAATGGGGAGCCCATCACTTTGGTTTCATCAGTAAAATATTTGGGAATCCCCTTTGACCCATGCATGTCAGGAGAATTGATAGGGAACAGTGTAGTGAAGAAAGCGAATGCCAGAGTGAAGTTCCTGTATAGACAAGCACAGTGTCTACCTACTGAGGCTCGCAGGACCCTATGTCTAGCCCTTATACAATGCCATATGGATTACGCTTGCTCTTCTTGGTACTCTGCCTTGACAAAAAAACTGAAAGATAGACTGCAAATCACCCAGAACAAAATCGTAAGATTCATCCTGGGGCTGGGACCAAGAGAACATGTAGGCCAGGATGAATTACA
>NW_027196313.1:0-37500 GCF_038502225.1 Cherax quadricarinatus | reverse complement strand
GTTCCAAATTGGTGCTGCGTACTCCAGTATGGGCCTGACGTACACAGTGTATGAAGTCTTGAACGATTCCTTAATGAGGTACCGAAATGCTATTCTCAGGTTTACCAAGCGCCAATATGCCGCAGCAGCTATCTGATTAATGTGTGCTTCTGGCGAAGTACTCGGTATTATACTCAGTCCTAGGTCTTTCTCCTTGAGTGATGTTTGCAGCCTTTGGCCTCCTAGCCTATACTCTGTCTGAGGTCGTCTTTGCCCACCTCCGATCTTCATGACTTTGCATTTGGCGGGGTTAAATTCTAGGAGCCAATTTCTGGACCACACATCCAGCCTGTCCAGGTCTCTTTGTAGACCTGTCTGGTCCGCGTCTGATTTAATTCTCCTCATTAACTTCACGTCATCTGCAAACAGGGACACTTCTGAGTCTATCCCTTCAGTCATGTCGTTCACATATATCAAGAATAGCACTGGTCCCAGGAGTGACCTCTGTGGGACTCCGCTCGTCACTGGCTCATCACGGACCATGACTCGCTGTTGCCTCCCTGTTAGGTATTCTCTGATCCATTGCAGTGCCCTTCCTGTTATACGTGCCTGATCCTCTAGCTTCTGTACTAATCTCTTGTGAGGAACTGTGTCGAAGGCCTTCTTGCATTCCAAGAAAATGCAATCAGCCCAGCCCTCCCTCTCATTTCTTACTTCAGTTACCTTGTCATAAAACTCTAGTAGGTTTGTGACACAGGATTTGCCTTCCTTGAATCCGTGCTGGCTGTCGTTTATAATCTTGTTCAACTCCAGGTGCTCTACCACTCTCCTCCTGATAATCTTTTCCAAGACTTTGCATACTATACATGTCAGTGACACTGGTCTATAATTTAGTGCTTCATTTCTGTCTCCCTTCTTAAAGATGGGGACTACATTTGCCTTCTTCCATACTTCATGTAGTTGTCCAGTTTCAAGGGAAGTGTTGAAGATTTTGGTTAGTGGCACACGTAGTGTCCCTGCTCCCTCTCTAAGGACCCATGGAGAGATGTTGTCCGATCCCACCACCTTTGAGGTATCAAGGTCACTTAAGAGCTTCTCCACCTCCTCCTCAGTTGTGTGTAATTCATCCAACGCTTGTTGGTATATCCCTTGTTGCTGTACCCCACTGTTCTGTCTTCCCGTTGTCCCTTCAGCCTCCACTGTAAATACTTCCTGAAATCTCATGTTGAGCTCCTCACATACCTCCTGGTCGATTCTTGTGAGTTCCCCACCTTCTCTCCTCAGCCTGATTACCTGGTTCTTGTCTGTTGTCTTCCTCCTGATGTGGCCGTAGAGTAGTTTTGGGTCAGGCTTGACCTTCGATGCTATGTCATTTTCATACTGCCGCTGCGCCTCCCTCCTTATCCGTGCATACTCGTTTCTGGCTCGTCGACTAATCTCTTTATTCTCCTGAGTCCTTTGCCTTCTGTACTTTTTCCATTCTCTAGAGCACCTAATTTTTGCCTCCCTACACCTTCGGGTAAACCAAGGGCTTGTTCTGCCCTTCCCATTATTTCTGTTACCCTTGGGAACAAACCTTTCCTCTGCCTCCTTGCATTTTGTTGTTACAAAGTCCATCATTTCGTTTACTGATTTTCCTACCAGCTCCTGTTCCCACTGAACCTCCTGCAGGAAGGCCCTCATTCCTGTGTAGTTCCCCCTTTTATAGTTTAGCTTTTCCCTTTCTAATCCTGTTACCCTGTCCACTTTTAGCTCCACAATGTATTAAAAGCTCATAACTACGTGGTCACTAGCTCCAAGGGGCCTTTCACATGTGATGTGCTCAGTGTATGAGCTACTCAGGGTGAACACGAGGTCCAGTCTTTGCTGGTTCATCCTCCCCTCTCTCTCTGGTAGTATCTCTAACATGTTGGTGCATGAGATTTGCCAGCACCACATCCATCATCTTGGCTCTCCATGTTTCGGGACCCCCATGTGTGTGTGTGTGTGTGTGTGTGTGTGTGTGTGTGTGTGTGTGTGTGTGTGTGTGTGTGTGTGTGTGTGTGTGTGTGTGTGTGTGTACCGACCAGTCGGTCACCTCAAACAAACTCCTTTAATCTGCCGAACAAAACTCTGCAGTTCCGCTATTTTTATTATTATTAGTAATGGTAGTGATTTTCTAGTTTTTATTATTTTATTACCGTAAAAACGTTATTACCCGTTTTACGACGTTGACCTAAATTTTCGAAATTTTCATTTATGAAATACTTGGTTTATGCCCCTTTTATTTTATCACTTCTACACACACACACACACACACACACACACACACACACACACACACACACACACACACACACACAGAGTAGTCAGGAAGTGGAATAGTTTGGGAAGCAATGTAGTGGAGGCGGGATCCATACATAGCTTTAAGCAGAGGTATGATAAACCTCACGGTTCAGGGAGAGTGACCTAGTAGCGACCAGAGAAGAGGCGGGGCCAGGAGCTTGGACTCGACCCCTGCAACCTCAACTAGGTGAGTACAACTAGGTGAGTACACACACACACACACACACACACACACACACACACACACACACACACACACACACACACACACACACACACACAAACACAAACACAAGCACACACACACACACACACACACACACACACACACACACACACACACACACACACACATACACACACACACACACACACACACACACATACACACATACACACACACACACACATACACATGGAGAAGATTGTCAGGAGAAGAGTGGTGGAAGACCTAGAAAGGAATGATCTCATCAACAGCAGCCAACACGGTTTCAGGGATGGGAAATCCTGTGTCACAAACCTACTGGAGTTCTATGACAAGGTGACAGCAGTAAGAGATGAGAGAGAGGGGTGGGTGGATTGCATTTTCTTGGACTGAAAGAAGGCGTTTGACACAGTACCACACAAGAGATTAGTGCAAAAACTGGAGGACCAAGCAGGGATAACAGGAAAGGCACTACAATGGATCAGGGAATACTTGTCAGGAAGACAGCAGCGAATAATGGTACATGGCGAGGTGTCAGAGTTGGCACCTGTGACGAGTGGGGTCCCGCAGGGGTCAGTCCTAGGACCAGTGCTGTTTCTGGTATTTGTGAACGATATGACGGAAGGAATAAACACCGAGGTGTCCCTGTTTGAAGATGACGTGAAGTTGATGAGAAGAATTCATTCGATCGAAGACCAGGCAGAACTACAAAGGGATCTGGACAAGCTGCAGACCTGGTCCAGCAATTGACTCCTGGAGTTCAATCCCACCAAATGCAAAGTCATGAAGATTGAGGAAGGGCAAAGAAGACAGCAGACGGAGTACAGTCTAGGGGGCCAGAGACTACAAACCTCACTCAAGGAAAAAGATCTTGGGGTGAGTATAACACCAGGCACCTCTCCAGAAGCGCACATCAACCAAATAACTGCTGCAGCATATGGGCGCCTGGCAAACCTCAGAACAGCATTCCGACATCTTAATAAGGAATCGTTCAGGACCCTGTACACCGTGTACGTTAGGCCCATATTGGAGTATGCGGCACCAGTTTGGAACCCACACCTAACCAAGCATGTAAAGAAACTAGAGAAAGTGCAAAGGTTTGCCACAAGACTAGTCCCAGAGCTAAGAGGTATGTCCTACGAGGAGAGCTTAAGGGAAATCAACCTGACGACACTGGAGGACAGGAGAGATAGGGGGGACATGATAACGACTTACAAAATACTGAGAGGAATTGACAAGGTGGACAAAGACAGGATGTTCCAGAGACTGGACACAGCAACAAGGGGACACATTTGGAAGCTCTGGTGGCCTGGTGATTAACGCTCTCACTTCACACGGTGAGGGCCTGGGTTCGATTCCCAGCCAGAGTAGAAACATTGGACGTGTTTCTTTCCACCTGTTGTCTATGTTCCCCATCAGTAAAATGGGTACCTGGGTGTTAGTCGACTGGTGTGGGTCACATCCTGGGACACTGACCTAAGGAGGCCTGGTCACAGACCGGGCCGCGGGGGCGTTGACCCCCGGAACTCTCTCCAGATAAACTCCAGATAAACAGATGAATCACAGGGATGTTAGGAAGTATTTCTTCAGCCACAGAGTAGTCAGGAAGTGGAATAGTTTGGGAAGAGATGTAGTGGAGGCAGGATCCATACATAGCTCTAAGCAGAGGTACGATAAAGCTCATGGTTCAGGGAGAGTGAACTAGTGGCGAACAGTGAAGAGGCGGGGCCAGGAGCTTGAACTCGACCCCTGCAACCTCAACTAGGTGAGTACACACACACACACACGCACACACACACACACACACACACACACATACATATATATATATATATATATATATATATATATATATATATATATATATATATATATATATATATATATATATATATATATAATATATATATATATATATATATATATATATATATATATATATATATATATATATATATATATATATATATATATATATATATATATATATTTTCACACTGGCCGATTCCCACCAAGGCAGGGTGGCCCGAAAAAGACAAACTTTCACCATCATTCACTCCATCACTGTCTTGCCAGAAGGGTGCTTTACACTACAGTTTTTAAACTGCAACATTAACACCCCTCCTTCAGAGTGCAGGCACTGTACTTCCCATCTCCAGGACTCAAGTCCGGCCTACCGGTTTCCCTGAACCCCTTCATAAATGTTACTTTGCTCACACTCCAACAGCACGTCAAGTATTAAAAACCGCACGCCTGCTGGAAGCCCAAGCCCCTCGCACACAAAACCTCCTTTACCCCCTCCCTCCAACCTTTCCTAAGCCGACCCCTTCCCCGCCTTCCTTCCACTTCAGACTGATACACTCTTGAAGTCATTCTGTTTCGCTCCATTCTCTCTACATGTCCGAACCACCTCAACAACCCTTCCTCAGCCCTCTGGACAACAGTTTTGGTAATCCCGCACCTCCTCCTAACTTCCAAACTACGAATTCTCTGCATTATATTCACACCACACATTGCCCTCAGACATGACATCTCCAATGCCTCCAGCCTTCTCCTCGCTGCAACATTCATCACCCATGCTTCACACCCATACAAGAGCGTTGGTAAAACTATACTCTCATACATTCCCCTCTTTGCCTCCAAGGACAAAGTTCTTTGTCTCCACAGACTCCTAAGTGCACCACTCACTCTTTTTCCCTCATCAATTCTATGATTCACCTCATCTTTCATAGACCCATCCGCTGACATGTCCACTCCCAAATATCTGAATACATTCACCTCCTCCATACTCTCTCCCTCCAATCTGATATTCAATCTTTCATCACCTAATCTTTTTGTTATCCTCATAACCTTACTCTTTCCTGTATTCACCTTTAATTTTCTTCTTTTGCACACCCTACCAAATTCATCCACCAATCTCTGCAACTTCTCTTCAGAATCTCCCAAGAGCACAGTGTCATCAGCAAAGAGCAGCTGTGACAACTCCCACTTTGTGTGTGATTCTTTATCTTTTAACTCCACGCCTCTTGCCAAGACCCTCGCATTTACTTCTCTTACAACCCCATCTATAAATATATTAAACAACCACGGTGACATCACACATCCTTGTCTAAGGCCTACTTTTACTGGGAAATAATTTCCCTCTTTCCTACATACTCTAACTTGAGCCTCACTATCCTCGTAAAAACTCTTCACTGCTTTCAGTAACCTACCTCCTACACCATACACTTGCAACATCTGCCACATTCCCCCCCTATCCACCCTGTCATACGCCTTTTCCAAATCCATAAATGCCACAAAGACCTCTTTAGCCTTATCTAAATACTGTTCACTTATATGTTTCACTGTAAACACCTGGTCCACACACCCCCTACCTTTCCTAAAGCCTCCTTGTTCATCTGCTATCCTATTCTCCGTCTTACTCTTAATTCTTTCAATAATAACTCTACCATACACTTTTCCAGGTATACTCAGCAGACTTATCCCCCTATAATTTTTGCACTCTCTTTTATCCCCTTTGCCTTTATACAAAGGAACTATGCATGCTCTCTGCCAATCCCTAGGTACCTTACCCTCTTCCATACATTTATTAAATAATTGCACCAACCACTCCAAAACTATATCCCCACCTGCTTTTAACATTTCTATCTTTATCCCATCAATCCCGGCTGCCTTACCCCCTTTCATTTTACCTACTGCCTCACGAACTTCCCCCACACTCACAACTGGCTCTTCCTCACTCCTACAAGATGTTATTCCTCCTTGCCCTATACACGAAATCACAGCTTCCCTATCTTCATCAACATTTAACAATTCCTCAAAATATTCCCTCCATCTTCCCAATACCTCTAACTCTCCATTTAATAAATCTCCTCTCCTATTTTTAACTGACAAATCCATTTGTTCTCTAGGCTTTCTTAACTTGTTAATCTCACTCCAAAACTTTTTCTTATTTTCAACAAAATTTGTTGATAACATCTCACCCACTCTCTCATTTGCTCTCTTTTTACATTGCTTCACCACTCTCTTAACCTCTCTCTTTTTCTCCATATACTCTTCCCTCCTTGCATCACTTCTACTTTGTAAAAACTTCTCATATGCTAACTTTTTCTCCCTTACTACTCTCTTTACATCATCATTCCACCAATCACTCCTCTTCCCTCCCGCACCCACTTTCCTGTAACCACAAACTTCTGCTGAACACTCTAACACTACATTTTTAAACCTACCCCATACCTCTTCGACCCCATTGCCTATGCTCTCATTAGCCCATCTATCCTCCAATAGCTGTTTATATCTTACCCTAACTGCCTCCTCTTTTAGTTTATAAACCTTCACCTCTCTCTTCCCTGATGCTTCTATTCTCCTTGTATCCCATCTACCTTTTACTCTCAGTGTAGCTACAACTAGAAAGTGATCTGATATATCTGTGGCCCCTCTATAAACATGTACATCCTGAAGTCTACTCAACAGTCTTTTATCTACCAATACATAATCCAACAAACTACTGTCATTTCGCCCTACATCATATCTTGTATACTTATTTATCCTCTTTTTCTTAAAATATGTATTACCTATAACTAAACCCCTTTCTATACAAAGTTCAATCAAAGGGCTCCCATTATCATTTACACCTGGCACCCCAAACTTACCTACCACACCCTCTCTAAAAGTTTCTCCTACTTTAGCATTCAGGTCCCCTACCACAATTACTCTCTCACTTGGTTCAAAGGCTCCTATACATTCACTTAACATCTCCCAAAATCTCTCTCTCTCCTCTGCATTCCTCTCTTCTCCAGGTGCATACACGCTTATTATGACCCACTTCTCGCATCCAACCTTTACTTTAATCCACATAATTCTTGAATTTACACATTCATATTCTCTTTTCTCCTTCCATAACTGATCATTTAATATTACTGCTACCCCTTCCTTTGCTCTAACTCTCTCAGATACTCCAGATTTAATCCCATTTATTTCCCCCCACTGAAACTCTCCTACCCCCTTCAGCTTTGTTTCGCTTAGGGCCAGGACATCCAACTTCTTTTCATTCATAACATCAGCAATCATCTGTTTCTTGTCATCCGCACTACATCCGCGCACATTTAAGCATCCCAGTTTTATAAAGTTTTTCTTCTTCTCTTTTTTAGTAAGTGTCTACAGGAGAAGGGGTTACTAGCCCATTGCTCCCGGCATTTTAATCGCCTCATACGACACGCATGGCTTACGGAGGAAAGATTCTTTTCCACTTCCCCATGGACAATAGAAGAAATAAAGAAGAACAAGAGCTATTTAGAAAAAGGAGAAAAACCTAGATGTATGTATTTATATATGCATGTGCGTGTCTGTGAAGTGTGACCAAAGTGTAAGTAGGAGTAGCAAGATATCCCTGTTATCTAGCGTGTTTATGAGACAGAAAAAGAAACCAGCAATCCTACCATCATGCAAAACAGTTACAGGTTTCTGTTTAACAGTCATCTGGCAGGACGGTAGTACTTCCCTGGGTGGTTGCTGTCTACCAACCTACTACCTAATATATATATATATATATATATATATATATATATATATATATATATATATATATATATATATATATATATATATATATATATATATATATATATATATATATATAAATAAATATATATATATATATATATATATATATATATATATATATATATATATATATATATATATATATATATATATATATATATATATATATATATATATATATATGTCGTGCCGAATATGCAAAACTGGTCAATTAGCAAGAACTCATTTAAAATTAAGTCCTCTCTGAAATTTTCTCTTATACGTTTAAAGACATATTTTTTTCATTAATGTTAATGTAAAAATTTATAATTTTGCACCAAAAGGAACTTAGAAAATTTACCTAACCTTATTATAACAAGAGCAATTTATTTTAGCCTAACCCAACTAAATATATTTTAGATTTGTTTACAATAATTTAATACTAATCAAACCCAGTGAAATATATTTTTTTTTCTTTAGGTTCAGAATGATTTTGGCGAAATTATAGAATACACAAATTTTCACTTGTCCTATATGGCAATATGAGCGTTGCTATTTAAGCCAAGATCGCAAGTTCTGCGTATTCGGCACGACATATATATATATATATATATATATATATATATATATATATATATATATATATATATATATATATATATATATATATATATATATATATATATATATATATATATGTATGTATGTATATATATATATATATATATATATATATATATATATATATATATATATATATATATATATATATATATATATATATATATATATATATATATATATATATATATATATATATATATATATATATATATATATATATATATATATATATATATATATATATATATACATATATATATATATATATATATATATATATATATATATATATATATATATATATATATATATATATATATATATGTATATATATGTATACTTATATTCGTGTTCACTTCTTACATTAGTATGTGTATGTTATTGACGATTTGTTGGAGAGGAGTTAAGCTCTTGATCCAGGCTCTTGAGCTTCGTAGTACAGAGTTTGAGAGTTATGTTCTCTAGATCCCTCGAAAAACTGACTCTTAAATACTCTCTCTATTGAGTTGGTGTCCATCACGTCAACATTCAGGAGTGTGGAGTGATGTTACTGTGTGGAGTGATGTTAGTGTGTGGAGTGATGTTACTGTGTGGAGTGATGTGACTGTTTGGAGTGATGTTACTGTGTGGAGTGATGTTACTGTGTAGAGTGATGTTACTGTGTGGAGTGATGTTAGTGTGTGGAGTGATGTTACTGTGTGGAGTGATGTGACTGTTTGGAGTGATGTGACTGTTTGGAGGGATGTTACTGTGTGGAATGATGTTACTGTGTAGAGTGATGTTACTGTGTGGAGTGATGTTACTGTGTAGGGGGATGTTACTGTGTGGAGTGCTCTTACTGTGTGGAGTGATGTTACTATGTGGAGTGATGTGACTGTGTACAGTGATGTTACTGTGTGGAGTGATGTTGCTGTGTAGAGTGATGTTGCTGTGTGGAGTGATGTTGCTGTGTGGAGTGATGTTACTGTGTGGAGTGATGTTACTGTGTGGAGTGATGTTGCTGTGTGGAGTGATGTTGCTGTGTGGAGTGATGTTACTGTGTGGAGTGATGTTACTGTGTGGAGTGATGTTACTGTGTGGAGTGATGTTGCTGTGTGGAGTGATGTTACTGTGTAGAGTGATGTTACTGTGTGGAGTGATGTTACTGTGTGGAGTGATGTTACTGTGTGGAGTGATGTTACTGTGTGGAGTGATGTTACTGTGTGGAGTGATGTTACTGTGTGGAGTGATGTTACTGTGTGGAGTGATGTTACTGTGTGGAGTGATGTTGCTGTGTGGAGTGATGTTACTGTGTGGAGTGATGTTACTGTGTAGGGTGATGTTACTGTGTGGAGTGATGTTACTGTGTGGAGTGATGTTACTGTGTAGGGTGATGTTACTCTATGGAGTTACATTACTGTGTGAAGTGATGGTACTGTGTGGAGTGATGTGACTGTGTGGAGTGATGTTACTGTGTGGAGTGATGTTACTGTGTGGAGTGATGTTGCTGTGTGGAGTGATGTGACTGTGTAGAGTGATGTTACTGTGTGGAGTGATGTTACTGTGTAGGGTGATGTTACTGTATGGAGTTACATTACTGTGTGAAGTGATGGTACTGTGTGGAGTGATGTGACTGTGTGGAGTGATGTTACTGTGTGGAGTGATGTTACTGTGTGGAGTGATGTTACTGTGTGGAGTGATGTGACTGTGTAGAGTGATGTTACTGTGTGGAGTGATGTTACTGTGTAGGGTGATGTTACTGTATGGAGTTACATTACTGTGTGAAGTGATGGTACTGTGTGGAGTGATGTGACTGTGTGGAGTGATGTTACTGTGAGGAGTGATGTTACTGTGTGAAGTGATGTTACTGTGTGGAGTGATGCTACTGTGTGGAGTGATGTGACTGTGGAGTGATGTGACTGTGTGGAGTGTTGTGACTGTGTGGAGTGATGTGACTGTTTGGAGTGATGTGACTGTGTGGAGTGATGTACTGTGTAGAGTGATGTTACTGTGTGGAGTGATGTAACTGTGTGGAGTGATGTAACTGTGTGGGGTGATGTTACTGTGTGGAGTGATGTTACTGTGTGGAGTGATGTAACTGTGTGGAGTGATGTTACTGTGTGAAGTGATGTTACTGCGTAGAGTGATGTTACTGTGTGGAGTGATGTAACTGTGTGGAGTTATGTTACTGTGTAGAGGGATGTTACTGTGTAGAGTGATGTTACTGTGTGGAGTGATGTAACTGTGTGGAGTGATGTTACTGTGTGAAGTGATGTTACTGCGTAGAGTGATGTTACTGTGTGGAGTGATGTAACTGTGTGGAGTGATGTTACTGTGTAGAGGGATGTTACTGTGTAGAGTGATGTTACTGTGTGGAGTGATGTAACTGTGTGGAGTGATGTTACTGTGTAGGGATATGACTGTGTGGAGTGATGTTATTGTGTAGAGTGATGTTACTGTGTGGAGTGAATTAACTGTGCGGAGTGATGTTACTGTGTGGAGTGATGTTACTGTGTGGAGGGATATGACTGTGTGGAGTGATGTTACTGTGTGGAGTGATGTTACTGTGTGGAGTGATGTTACTGTGTGGAGTGATGTAAGTGTAGTGTGCTGTGACACACAAGTGTTGAGTCCCAGCTAAATGCCGTTCTTGACGCCATTTTTGAGCCCTCTTTATTTACACTACATGTAGAGTGTATCAGTTCTGTGCTGTGACTCATTACTGTTTCTTAGTAATAAAAATACTTCTTGTTTAATGTGATTTAAAATGTTATTTTACACAAAGTAATGTTAATTACTTCTGTAGGTTAAGATACTGAAATATTTAAAGTAATATTATTAAATCTTCCTCACACACTATCTTCCTCACTCACTATCTTCCTCTCTCACTATCTTCCTCACTCACTATCTTCCTCTCTCACTATCTTTCTCACTCAATATCTACCTCACTCACTATCTCTCTCACTCACTATCTTCCTCTCTCACTGTCTTCCTCACTCACTATCTACCTCACAGTCTTCCTCACTCACTATCTTCTTCACACACTATCTTCCTCACTCACTACCTTCTTCACTCACTATCTTCCTCATTCACTATCTTCCATACTCACTATCTTCCTCACCCACTATCTTACTCACTCACTATCCTCCACACTCACTATCTTTCTCATTCACTATCTTCTTCACTCACTATCTTCTTCACTCACTATCTTCACTCACTATCTTCCATACTCAATATCTTCCTCACTCACTATCTTTCTCACTCAGTATCCTCCTCACCCACTATCTTCCTCACTTACTATCTTCCACACACACTTTGTTTCTCACTCACTATCTGTCTCACTATATTCCTCACTTACTCTCTTCCACACTATCTTTCTCACTCACTATCTTCCTCACTTACATAGTGGGAACTCCAACTTTGTCGTGTTACTTGCATAGTGGGAACTCCAACTGTGTGGTGTTACTTACATAGTGGGAACTCCAACTGTGTGGTGTTACTTACATAGTGGGAACTCCAACTGTGTGGTGTTACTTACATAGTGGGAACTCCAACTGTGTGCTGCTACTTGCATAGTGGGAACTCCAATTGTGTGCTGCTACTTACATAGTGGGAACTCCAACTGTGTGGTGTTACTTACATAGTGGGAACTCCAACTGTGTGCTGCTACTTACATAGTGGGAACTCCAACTTTGTGCTGCTACTTACATAGTGGGAACTCCAACTGTGTGCTGCTACTTACATAGTGGGAACTCCAACTGTGTGCTGCTACTTACATAGTGGGAACTCCAATTGTGTGCTGCTACTTACATAGTGGGAACTCCAACTGTGTGCTGCTACTTACATAGTGGGAACTCCAATTGTGTGCTGCTACTTACATAGTGGGAACTCCAATTGTGTGCTGCTACTTACATAGTGGGAACTCCAATTGTGTGCTGCTACTTACATAGTGGGAACTCCAATTGTGTGCTGCTACTTACATAGTGGGAACTCCAATTGTGTGCTGCTACTTACATAGTGGGAACTCCAACTTTGTGCTGCTACTTACATAGTGGGAACTCCAATTGTGTGCTGCTACTTACATAGTGGGAACTCCAATTGTGTGCTGCTACTTACATAGTGGGAACTCCAATTGTGTGCTGCTACTTACATAGTGGGAACTCCAACTTTGTGCTGCTACTTACATAGTGGGAACTCCAATTGTGTGCTGCTACTTACATAGTGGGAACTCCAACTTTGTGCTGCTACTTACATAGTGGGAACTCCAACTGTGTGCTGCTACTTACATAGTGGGAACTCCAATTGTGTGCTGCTACTTACATAGTGGGAACTCCAACTTTGTGCTGCTACTTACATAGTGGGAACTCCAACTGTGTGCTGCTACTTACATAGTGGGAACTCCAACTGTGTGCTGCTACTTATATAGTGGGAACTCCAACTGTGTGGTGTTACTTACATAGTGGGAACTCCAACTTTGTGGTGCTACTTAGTAACATAGTGGGAACTCCAACTGTGTGCTGCTACTTATATAGTGGGAACTCCAACTGTGTGGTGTTACTTACATAGTAGGAACTCCAACTGTGTGGTGTTACTTACATAGTGGGAACTCCAACTGTGTGGTGTTACTTACATAGTGGGAACTCCAACTGTGTGGTGTTACTTACATAGTGGGAACTCCAACTTTGTGGTGTTACTTACATAGTGGGAACTCCAACTGTGTGCTGCTTCTTGCATAGTGGGAACTCCAACTGTGTGGTGTTACTTACATAGTGGGAACTCCAATTGTGTGCTGCTACTTACATAGTGGGAACTCCAACTGTGTGCTGCTACTTACATAGTGGGAACTCCAATTGTGTGCTGCTACTTACATAGTGGGAACTCCAATTGTGTGCTGCTACTTACATAGTGGGAACTCCAATTGTGTGCTGCTACTTACATAGTGGGAACTCCAATTGTGTGCTGCTACTTACATAGTGGGAACTCCAATTGTGTGCTGCTACTTACATAGTGGGAACTCCAATTGTGTGCTGCTACTTACATAGTGGGAACTCCAATTGTGTGCTGCTACTTACATAGTGGGAACTCCAATTGTGTGCTGCTACTTACATAGTGGGAACTCCAACTTTGTGCTGCTACTTACATAGTGGGAACTCCAACTGTGTGCTGCTACTTACATAGTGGGAACTCCAATTGTGTGCTGCTACTTACATAGTGGGAACTCCAATTGTGTGCTGCTACTTACATAGTGGGAACTCCAACTTTGTGCTGCTACTTACATAGTGGGAACTCCAACTGTGTGCTGCTACTTACATAGTGGGAACTCCAATTGTGTGCTGCTACTTACATAGTGGGAACTCCAACTTTGTGCTGCTACTTACATAGTGGGAACTCCAACTGTGTGCTGCTACTTACATAGTGGGAACTCCAATTGTGTGCTGCTACTTACATAGTGGGAACTCCAATTGTGTGCTGCTACTTACATAGTGGGAACTCCAACTGTGTGCTGCTACTTACATAGTGGGAACTCCAACTTTGTGGTGCTACTTAGTAACATAGTGGGAACTCCAACTGTGTGCTGCTACTTACATAGTGGGAACTCCAACTGTGTGGTGTTACTTACATAGTGGGAACTCCAACTGTGTGGTGTTACTTACATAGTGGGAACTCCAACTGTGTGGTGTTACTTACATAGTGGGAACTCCAACTGTGTGGTGTTACTTACATAGTGGGAACTCCAACTTTGTGGTGTTACTTACATAGTGGGAACTCCAACTGTGTGCTGCTTCTTGCATAGTGGGAACTCCAACTGTGTGGTGTTACTTACATAGTGGGAACTCCAACTGTGTGCTGCTTCTTGCATAGTGGGAACTCCAACTGTGTGCTGCTACTTACATAGTGGGAATTCCTGCTGTGTGATACTGCTTTATTCTGTTTGAAAGTGTCTTGTTCCTGTGCAGTTCCTCTGGTCGATACCGTGTGTCAGCGCTTGTGTGGTCAAGTGTCAGACCAGATAGTTGATGTTATCCGCACGCAATCCAGCATAGGCACTACAGTTCTACCGATCAAGAATCAACGCGAAGAACTTCTCAAGTTGTTATTTGAAAACAGTTTGAGGTGTTTTGGTAATCCACCTGTTGTATAAAGGGAGGGTGTTGAATAGTCTTGGTCCCCTTGCACTTAATTAGGTATCTCTTAGTGTACTTACTCTACCCGTGCTTCTGACTACCAAAAATTTGCACCAAATGACGAAAGTTTTTTTGGTTTAGGGAATAATTTCTGTATGTAGATTTGGGACTGATCCCTGCAGGATTTTTCCTGTACAAATTATGCTGCTTGTTTCTTGCCTTCATTCCAGAGTGCGCTATTACGCCATGATCGCATTTGTCAAACGCTTTTGCAAAGTCTGTGTATATTACATCTGCATTCTGATTTTCTTCCAGTGCATCCAAAGCCATGTCATAGTGATCCAGTAGTTGTGAGAGGCAGGAGCGACCTGCCCTGAACCCATGTTGCCCTGGATTGTGCAGATTTTGGGAATCCAGGTGATTTGCAATCCTGCTTCTTAGCACTCTTTCAAAGATTTTTATGATGTGGGACGTCAGAGCTATTGGTCTATAGTTCATATCTAATGCTTTGCTTCCACCTTTATGGAGTGGGGCTATATCCGTTGTTTTAAGTGACTGGAATTTCACCCATGTCCAAGCTCCTCCTCAATAGTGTACTTAGGGCACGCGAGAGGGATTTCTTGCAGTTCTTAATGAATACAGAGTTCCACGAGTCTGGGCCTGGGGCTGAGTGCATGGGCATGTTGTCAATGGCTTTTTCGAAGAAATCATTTGGGTCGTCGATCCTCAGACTGATTAGTGGCTCACTAAACACAGAGTCGTACTGGGATTTCAGCATTTCACTCATTTCCTTGTTGTCATCTGTGTAAGTCCCCTCCTGTCTGAGTAAGGGCCTGATGCTAGATATGGTATTTGCCTTGTTTTTGGCATGTGAAAAGAAATATTTCGTATTTCTTTCAATTTCACTAATAGCTTTAAGCTCCTCCTGTCTCTCCTGGTTCCTGTAAGAGTCATTTAACTTACGTTCGATAGTTTCTACTTCCCTGGTCAGCGCCTCCTTTCGTGTATCAGATATTCTAGCACTCCTGAGGAGCTCAGTGACTCTTTGTCGTCTTCTGTAGAGGGAGCATCTTTCTCTCTCCAGTTTACTCCTGCTCTTCTTCTTTCTTAGGGGAATATGCCTAGAACATGCTTCAGCTGCCAGGAAGTTGATCCTTTCAAGGCACTGGTTTGGATCCATGTCATTTAAGATATCTTCCCAACATGTTTCATTTAGGACATGGTTTACCTGGTCCCAGTTGATGTTCTTGTTGTTGAAGTTGTATTTTGCGAAGACAGCTTCACAGGTACATGCATTCTGCTGATCAGGACCCCTATACATGTACATCTGGACTTCAATTAGGTTGTGATCGGAATTAGTTGTTTTTGATATTCTTATGTCTCTTATCAGGTCCTCATTATTTGTGAAGATAAGGTCAAGTGTGTTTTCTAGTTTTGTTGGCTCCACTATCTGCTGGCTTAAGGTGTGTTTATCACAGAGACTTAGTAGCTCATGTGTGTGCGACCTTTCATCTGCGCTACCTCCGGGGATTGTTTCAGCTATAACATTATTCGCTACATTCTTCCATTTTGTATGCGTTAGGTTGAAATCACCAAGCAATAAGATGTTTGGATATGGAGCTGAAAGGCTTTCCAGACAGTAATCAATTTTCAGTTGCTGTTCCTTGAACTGTTGGGAGGTTGCATCTGGTGGCTTATATACAACCACAATGACTAGGTTTTGGTTCTCGATCTTTATTGATAGAACTTCAACTACCTCATGTGTGGTGTTCAGCAACTCCTTGCAGATGAGGGACTCTTTGACATAGAGGCCAACCCCTCCCCCCTCCCCTTGTTGCCTGTTCTTTCTGTCGCATCTTAAAAGGTTGTAACCATTTATCCATATTTCACTGTCAAAGTGATCTTTTGTGTGAGTCTCTGTGAAGGCTGCAAACATTGCATTAGACTCCTCTAGAAGTCTACTGATAAAAGGTATTTTGTTGTTGGTGGATGGCTTAAGGCCCTGTATATTAGCAAATATAAACGAGGTTGTATTCTGTGTTCGTTGGGGGGATTTTGTTATTGGCATCAGTAGTTGTAATTCTGGAGGGCCATGGGTGGCCACTGGCTGCACCTCAAGTCCAACAAGGCTCCAAGGTGGTGGACTATTTTTGTTATTTCCTTTCATTTTCTTTTTCCGTTTCCTGCCACTAAAAAATCACCTGGAGTTGGGTTGTCGTAGCTACTATTGTTTGCCTTGTGGGGTCTGTGTCTCCTGGTCCCTTTTAGATGGTATGCAGGGCAGTTGATGTTGTAACACTGCTTCTGAAGGACCGAGGAGTGACACATTTTTGGGTGAAAGAAAGTACAGGAAGAAGAACGACACACTCCTTTAGACAGGAGGTCGCTACATTTTTTTGGGATGCTCAAAGTTGCATGTCCCATTCACCTTTGGCTGAGAATTGTTGGGAGGTGTGTTGTCAATTTCTGCAGGTTCTGTGACTGCACTATAATCCTCAGTATCCAAGCCAAGGCCACCCCGTCCTAAGATAAGATAAGATAAGATTTCGTTCGGATTTTTAACCCCGGAGGGTTAGCCACCCAGGATAACCCAAGAAAGTCAGTGCGTCATCGAGGACTGTCTATCTTATTTCCATTGGGGTCCTTAATCTTGTCCCCCAGGATGCGACCCACACCAGTCGACTAACACCCAGGTACCTATTTGCTGCTAGGTGAACAGGACAACAGGTGTAAGGAAACGTGTCGAAATGTTTCCACCCGCCAGGAATCGAACCCGGGCCCTCCGTGTGTGAAGCGGGAGCTTTAGTCACCAGGCCATTTACTTTCCTCAGTAGAGGAAGGAGGAGACTCCTCGCCTACAAGTTACTGTCAGGAACACCAGCAGTGAGCAACACTCAAGTTACTGTCAGGAACACCAGCAGTGAGCAACACTCAAGTTACTGTCAGGAACACCAGCAGTGAGCAACACTCAAGTTACTTTCAGGAACACCAGCAGTGAGCAACACTCAAGTTACTGTCAGGAACACCAGCAGTGAGCAACACTCCGGTTCCATACGACACCTACACTGAAGCAACAAAGACAGTCTTTAAATATATATCAGATTCCATTAGACGGGATGGGTTGCGTACAGGTCATGAAACAAGTCTGCCAGTTCAGGAGATTGGGTAGCGTCATTCATTACATTATGATGAGCTCAGAATTTAGAGTTTACTTCTGGCAGTGATTGAGTTTGTTTTACCTGGGAATTTTAAACTCATATGATTAAATAACACTGATTTTAGGTTTTGCCGCTGAAGTGGCTAGTTTATTGTGCACCCCATATCCATCCTGTGGACGGCAGCGCAAGAGTCTGTGGATATACAAAAGGCCCAGGAACTAGGCCCCAATAGGGTTTACGGGAGTATATCTGAATTGGTGAATTAGGAACTACGCATTTGCACAGTTCTCAGTAAGTTTGAATCTGGTTCTACCAGATTCAAACTTACTACAAGATAAAATACAAATCTAAGAAGGAAGTAAGAGAGATTGATAACATTATTAAAGAATGCGACTTATTCAAATCTTTTATTCATGTTTGTAAAATACCTTTTAATGTCTAGGACAAAATACAAAGAATTTTAAGGTCAACAATAAAGTTACTACATTGAAAGGGAAATGACTTAGATGTTAGACAAGTTTGTGAGATACCAAGCCTAGTGACTTTCCTCTGTGTTTTCCCCGGGCTTTCCTGTACCTCCTAATATAACATTCTTAATGGCTCTGCCCCCCCCCCACCCAGGCTTTCCTGTACCTCCTAATATAACATTCTTAATGGCTCTGCCCCCCCCCCCCACCCAGGCTTTCCTGTACCTCCTAATATAACATTCTTAATGGCTCTGCCCCCCCCCACCCAGCATACACTGCCTCATACCATTTTTTGCTGTTTCTCGAGTCATTCTTTGTATAATTCATTTATATCGTTCCCGTAATATTTTATTACGTTTTAATTCTATAAACTATTTTGTTTGAGTCATATTTTCCTGCCTATAATATTGATGTTAATTTTCTTCCTCGGCTGAGCCGTCATATGGATCAAAAATGTTAAAAAACTTAGAAAAGTATATTTCTCAACACCTGGGTTTAACTCATGTTAAAATATTTCCCATTTCTAGTTAACTGCCTGAGTAGTGGATGACAGTGGTGGGTGAGGGTGGTGGATGACTGGTGAGTGAGAGTAGTGGGTGAAGGTGGGAGTGGATGACAGTGGTTGGTGAGGGTGGTGGATGACTGGTGAGTGAGAGTAGTGGGTGAAGGTGGGAGTGGATGACAGTGGTTGGTGAGGGTGGTGGATGACTGGTGAGTGAGAGTAGTGGGTGAAGGTGGGAGTGGATGACAGTGGTTGGTGAGGGTGGTGGATGACTGGTGAGTGAGAGTAGTGGGTGAAGGTGGGAGTGGATGACAGTGGTGGGTGAGGGTGGTGGATGACTGGTGAGTGAGAGTAGTGGGTGAAGGTGGGAGTGGATGACAGTGGTTGGTGAGGGTGGTGGATGACTGGTGAGTGAGAGTAGTGGGTGAAGGTGGGAGTGGATGACAGTGGTGGGTGAGAGTGGTGGATGACTGGTGAGTGAGAGTAGTGGGTGAAGGTGGGAGTGGATGACAGTGGTGAGAGAGGGTGGTGGATGACTGGTGAGTGAGAGTAGTGGGTGAAGGTGGGAGTGGATGACAGTGGTGGGTGAGGGTGGTGGATGACTCGTGAGTGAGAGTAGTGGGTGAAGGTGGGAGTGGATGACAGTGGTGGGTGAGGGTGGTGGATGACTGGTGAGTGAGAGTAGTGGGTGAAGGTGGGAGTGTATGACAGTGGTGGGTGAGAGTGGTGGATGACTGGTGAGTGAGAGTAGTGGGTGAAGGTGGGAGTGGATGACAGTGGTGGGTGAGAGTGGTGGATGACTGGTGAGTGAGAGTAGTGGGTGAAGGTGGGAGTGGATGACAGTGGTGGGTGAGGGTGGTGGAGGACTGGTGAGTGAGAGTAGTGGGTGAAGGTGGGAGTGGATGACAGTGGTGGGTGAGAGTGGTGGATGACTGGTGAGTGAGAGTAGTGGGTGAAGGTGGGAGTGGATGACAGTGGTGGGTGAGGGTGGTGGAGGACTGGTGAGTGAGAGTAGTGGGTGAAGGTGGGAGTGGATGACAGTGGTGGGTGAGGGTGGTTGATGACTGGTGAGTGAGAGTAGTGGGTGAAGGTGGGAGTGGATGACAGTGGTGGGTGACGGGTGTTGGATGACTGGTGAGTGAGAGTAGTGGGTGAAAGTGGGAGTGGATGACAGTGGTGGGTGAGGGTGGTGGATGACTGGTGAGTGAGAGTAGTGGGTGAAGGTGGGAGTGGATGACAGTGGTGGGTGAGGGTGGTGGATGACTGGTGAGTGAGAGTAGTGGGTGAAAGTGGGAGTGTATGACAGTGGTGGGTGAGAGTGGTGGATGACTGGTGAGTGAGAGTAGTGGGTGAAGGTGGGAGTGGATGACAGTGGTGAGAGAGGGTGGTGGATGACTGGTGAGTGAGAGTAGTGGGTGAAGGTGGGAGTGGATGACAGTGGTGGGTGAGAGTGGTGGATGACTGGTGAGTGAGAGTAGTGGGTGAAGGTGGGAGTGGATGACAGTGGTGGGTGAGAGTGGTGGATGACTGGTGAGTGAGAGTAGTGGGTGAAAGTGGGAGTGTATGACAGTGGTGGGTGAGGGTGGTGGATGACTGGTGAGTGAGAGTAGTGGGTGAAGGTGGGAGTGGATGACAGTGGTGGGTGAGAGTGGTGGATGACTGGTGAGTGAGAGTAGTGGGTGAAGGTGGGAGTGGATGACAGTGGTGAGAGAGGGTGGTGGATGACTGGTGAGTGAGAGTAGTGGGTGAAGGTGGGAGTGGATGACAGTGGTGGGTGAGGGTGGTGGATGACTCGTGAGTGAGAGTAGTGGGTGAAGGTGGGAGTGGATGACAGTGGTGGGTGAGAGTGGTGGATGACTGGTGAGTGAGAGTAGTGGGTGAAAGTGGGAGTGGATGACAGTGGTGGGTGAGGGTGGTGGATGACTGGTGAGTGAGAGTAGTGGGTGAAGGTGGGAGTGGATGACAGTGGTGGGTGAGAGTGGTGGATGACTGGTGAGTGAGAGTAGTGGGTGAAGGTGGGAGTGGATGACAGTGGTGAGAGAGGGTGGTGGATGACTGGTGAGTGAGAGTAGTGGGTGAAGGTGGGAGTGGATGACAGTGGTGGGTGAGAGTGGTGGATGACTGGTGAGTGAGAGTAGTGGGTGAAGGTGGGAGTGGATGACAGTGGTGGGTGAGAGTGGTGGATGACTGGTGAGTGAGAGTAGTGGGTGAAGGTGGGAGTGTATGACAGTGGTGAGAGAGGGTGGTGGATGACTGGTGAGTGAGAGTAGTGGGTGAAGGTGGGAGTGGATGACAGTGGTGGGTGAGAGTGGTGGATGACTGGTGAGTGAGAGTAGTGGGTGAAGGTGGGAGTGGATGACAGTGGTGAGAGAGGGTGGTGGATGACTGGTGAGTGAGAGTAGTGGGTGAAGGTGGGAGTGGATGACAGTGGTGGGTGAGGGTGGTGGATGACTCGTGAGTGAGAGTAGTGGGTGAAGGTGGGAGTGGATGACAGTGGTGGGTGAGGGTGGTGGATGACTGGTGAGTGAGAGTAGTGGGTGAAGGTGGGAGTGGATGACAGTGGTGGGTGAGGGTGGTGGATGACTGGTGAGTGAGAGTAGTGGGTGAAGGTGGGAGTGGATGATAGTGGTGGGTGAGGGTGGTGGATGACTGGTGAGTGAAAGTAGTGGGTGAAGGTGGGAGTGGATGACAGTGGTGGGTGAGGGTGGTGGATGACTGGTGAGTGAGAGTAGTGGGTGAAGGTGGGAGTGGATGACAGTGGTGGGTGAGGGTGGTGGATGACTCGTGAGTGAGAGTAGTGGGTGAAGGTGGGAGTGGATGACAGTGGTGGGTGAGGGTGGTGGATGACTGGTGAGTGAGAGTAGTGGGTGAAGGTGGGAGTGGATGATAGTGGTGGGTGAGGGTGGTGGATGACTGGTGAGTGAGAGTAGTGGGTGAAGGTGGGAGTGGATGACAGTGGTGGGTGAGTGTGGTGGATGACTGGTGAGTGAGAGTAGTGGGTGAAGGTGGGAGTGGATGACAGTGGTGGGTGAGGGTGGTGGATGACTGGTGAGTGAGAGTAGTGGGTGAAGGTGGGAGTGGATGACAGTGGTGGGTGAGGGTGGTGGATGACTCGTGAGTGAGAGTAGTGGGTGAAAGTGGGAGTGTATGACCGTGGTGGGTGAGAGTGGTGGATGACTGGTGAGTGAGAGTAGTGGGTGAAGGTGGGAGTGGATGACAGTGGTGGGTGAGGGTGGTGGAGGACTGGTGAGTGAGAGTAGTGGGTGAAGGTGGGAGTGGATGACAGTGGTGGGTGAGAGTGGTGGATGACTGGTGAGTGAGAGTAGTGGGTGAAGGTGGGAGTGGATGACAGTGGTGGGTGAGGGTGGTGGAGGACTGGTGAGTGAGAGTAGTGGGTGAAGGTGGGAGTGGATGATAGTGGTGGGTGAGGGTGGTGGATGACTGGTGAGTGAGAGTAGTGGGTGAAGGTGGGAGTGGATGATAGTGGTGGGTGAGGGTGTTGGATGACTGGTGAGTGAAAGTAGTGGGTGAAGGTGGGAGTGGATGACAGTGGTGGGTGAGGGTGGTGGAGGACTGGTGAGTGAGAGTAGTGGGTGAAGGTGGGAGTGGATGATAGTGGTGGGTGAGGGTGGTGGATGACTGGTGAGTGAGAGTAGTGGGTGAAGGTGGGAGTGGATGACAGTGGTGGGTGAGAGTGGTGGATGACTGGTGAGTGAGAGTAGTGGGTGAAGGTGGGAGTGGATGACAGTGGTGGGTGAGGGTGGTGGAGGACTGGTGAGTGAGAGTAGTGGGTGAAGGTGGGAGTGGATGATAGTGGTGGGTGAGGGTGGTGGATGACTGGTGAGTGAGAGTAGTGGGTGAAGGTGGGAGTGGATGATAGTGGTGGGTGAGGGTGTTGGATGACTGGTGAGTGAAAGTAGTGGGTGAAGGTGGGAGTGGATGACAGTGGTGGGTGAGGGTGGTGGAGGACTGGTGAGTGAGAGTAGTGGGTGAAGGTGGGAGTGGATGACAGTGGTGGGTGAGGGTGGTGGAGGACTGGTGAGTGAGAGTAGTGGGTGAAGGTGGGAGTGGATGACAGTGGTGGGTGAGGGTGGTGGATGACTGGTGAGTGAGAGTAGTGGGTGAAGGTGGGAGTGGATGATAGTGGTGGGTGAGGGTGGTGGATGACTCGTGAGTGAGAGTAGTGGGTGAAGGTGGGAGTGGATGACAGTGGTGGGTGAGGGTGGTGGATGACTGGTGAGTGAGAGTAGTGGGTGAAGGTGGGAGTGGATGACAGTGGTGGGTGAGGGTGGTGGATGACTGGTGAGTGAGAGTAGTGGGTGAAGGTGGGAGTGGATGATAGTGGTGGGTGAGGGTGGTGGATGACTGGTGAGTGAGAGTAGTGGGTGAAGGTGGGAGTGGATGACAGTGGTGGGTGAGGGTGGTGGATGACTGGTGAGTGAGAGTAGTGGGTGAAGGTGGGAGTGGATGACAGTGGTGGGTGAGGGTGGTTGATGACTGGTGAGTGAGAGTAGTGGGTGAAGGTGGGAGTGGATGACAGTGGTGGGTGAGGGTGGTGGATGACTGGTGAGTGAGAGTAGTGGGTGAAGGTGGGAGTGGATGACAGTGGTGGGTGAGGGTGGTGGATGACTGGTGAGTGAGAGTAGTGGGTGAAGGTGGGAGTGGATGACAGTGGTGGGTGAGGGTGGTGGATGACTCGTGAGTGAGAGTAGTGGGTGAAAGTGGGAGTGTATGACCGTGGTGGGTGAGGGTGGTGGATGACTGGTGAGTGAGAGTAGTGGGTGAAGGTGGGAGTGGATGACAGTGGTGGGTGAGGGTGGTGGAGGACTGGTGAGTGAGAGTAGTGGGTGAAGGTGGGAGTGGATGATAGTGGTGGGTGAGGGTGGTGGATGACTGGTGAGTGAGAGTAGTGGGTGAAGGTGGGAGTGGATGACAGTGGTGGGTGAGGGTGGTGGAGGACTGGTGAGTGAGAGTAGTGGGTGAAGGTGGGAGTGGATGACAGTGGTGGGTGAGAGTGGTGGATGACTGGTGAGTGAGAGTAGTGGGTGAAGGTGGGAGTGGATGACAGTGGTGGGTGAGGGTGGTGGAGGACTGGTGAGTGAGAGTAGTGGGTGAAGGTGGGAGTGGATGACAGTGGTGGGTGAGGGTGGTGGAGGACTGGTGAGTGAGAGTAGTGGGTGAAGGTGGGAGTGGATGACAGTGGTGGGTGAGAGTGGTGGATGACTGGTGAGTGAGAGTAGTGGGTGAAGGTGGGAGTGGATGACAGTGGTGGGTGAGGGTGGTGGAGGACTGGTGAGTGAGAGTAGTGGGTGAAGGTGGGAGTGGATGACAGTGGTGGGTGAGAGTGGTGGATGACTGGTGAGTGAGAGTAGTGGGTGAAGGTGGGAGTGGATGACAGTGGTGGGTGAGAGTGGTGGATGACTGGTGAGTGAGAGTAGTGGGTGAAGGTGGGAGTGGATGACAGTGGTGGGTGAGGGTGGTGGATGACTGGTGAGTGAGAGTAGTGGGTGAAGGTGGGAGTGGATGACAGTGGTGGGTGAGGGTGGTGGATGACTGGTGAGTGAGAGTAAGAACATAAGAACATAAGAATGTAGGAACACTGCAGAAGGTAAGACACATATGCAACAGTTAGGTATCTTTATTATGAAACGTTTCGCCTACACAGTAGGCTTCTTCAGTCAAGTACAGAAAAGTTGATAGAAGCAGAAGATACTTGAAGACGATGTAATCAGTCCATCACCCTTAAAGTTTTGAGGTGGTCAGTCCCTCAGTCTGGAGAAGAGCATTGTTCCATAGTGTTCCATATTGTTTCAGACTATGGAACAATGCTCTTCTCCAGACTGAGGGACTGACCACCTCAAAACTTTAAGGGTGATGGACTGATTACATCGTCTTCAAGTATCTTCTGCTTCTATCAACTTTTCTGTACTTGACTGAAGAAGCCTACTGTGTAGGCGAAACGTTTCATAATAAAGATACCTAACTGTTGCATATGTGTCTTACCTAACAACCTGTCGGTATTTTATACCATTTTAATGTTCAACACTGCAGAAGGCCTACTGGCCCATACGAGGCAGGTCCTTATCAAAACGACATCTACCTAAAGCTACTCAAGAAACAACTCCCGCACCCCCCAACACCAATCAAACCTAGCCCCTCCCGCTCATATATTTGTCCAGTCTCTTCTTAAAGCTACCCAAGGTCCTAGCCTCTATCACCCCACTGGGAAGACTGTTCCACGCATCTACAACTCTGTTAGAAAACCAGTACTTACCTATGTCCTTTCTAAATCTAAATTTATCCAACTTAAATCCATTATTCCTGGTTCTTACCTGGTTCGACACCCTCAGTACTTTATTAATGTCTCCCTTGTTTATGCCCGTCATCCACTTATACACTTCAATGATATCTCCCCTCATTCTACGCCTCTCCAGAGAGTGGAGATTTAAGGCTTTAAGTCTATCTTCATACGGGAGGTTCCTTACACAGTAAATCATTTTAGTCATTCTTCTCTGTATGTTCTCTAATGAGTCTATGTCCATCCTGTAGTAAGGGGACCAAAACTGAGCAGCATAATCTAAATGAGGCCTCACTAGTGATGTATAGAGCTGTAAAATAACTTTTGGACTTCTGTTACTTATGCTTCTTGAGATAAATCCAAGTAATCTGTTGGCCTTGTTGCGCACACTGAGGCACTGCTGTCTTGGCTTTAGATTTCTGCTTACCATGACTCCCAAGTCTTTTTCACATTCTGTATGACCAAGCTCTACTTCACCTAGATTATAGCTTCGAGGGTTATTTTCATTACCAAGGGCAAGTACCTTACACTTATCCACATTAAACTTCATCTGCCATTTCTCAGACCAAGACATTAATTTGTTCAAATCGTCCTGGAGTTCATTGATATCCTCCTCAGAGTGAATTATACGGCCTATCTTTGTATCATCAGCAAACTTACTCATGTCACTAGTAATCCCTTCATCAAGGTCATTAATGTAAATTATGAACAAGAGAGGGCCTAAAACTGATCCTTGTGGAACGCCACTAGTGACTAATCCCCATTCAGATTTCACTCCATTAATGGTAACTCTCTGCTTTCTATTGGTAAGCCATGCCTCAATCCATGCTAGAACTTTACCTCCTATACCATGAGCTGCCACTTTTCTTAAGAGTCTCTTGTGAGGTACTCTGTCGAAGGCTTTACTAAAATCCAAATAAACAATATCATATTCCTTATCACTGTCAACTGCCTCAAATGTTCTATTGAAGAACGTCAGTAAGTTTGTCTGGCAGGAACGACCTCTCGTGAATCCATGCTGAGATTCATTTATCAAGTTATGCTCTTCAAGGTGACTTCTGATAATGTCAGCTATAATTGATTCTAATAACTTGCCCACTATAGATGTCAGGCTTATTGGACGGTAATTTGAAGGAGTGGACTTATCCCCTGATTTGAATATAGGAACCACATTAGCCATCTTCCACATCTCTGGCACAACACTGGTAAGGATGGACGCATTGAATACACTCGTTAATGGCTGACTAAGCTCCATCTTGCATTCCTTAAGTACCCTTGAAAACAACTCATCGGGTCCCGGGGACTTATTTTGTTTCAGTTTGTCTATCTGTTTAATAACCATGTCCCTCGTGACAGTAATATTAGTTAACTTAAATTCATCAGGAACTAAATAATTGTTAATTACTGGAATCTCATTTACATCTTCCTGTGTAAAAACTGACAAAAAATAGTCATTAAATAAGGAACACATTTCCAGTTCATTATCCGTCAGCTGTCCATTCCCAGATTTCAGAGGTCCTACTTTTTCCTTCACCTTCGTCCTATACACTTGAAAGAACCCCTTTGGATTAGTCTTTGATTCATTAGCAACTCTAATTTCATAGTCACGTTTAGCCTTTCTAATCGCCTTTTTTACTTCTCTTTTAAGCTGAACATATTGGTCAGTAAGGTTAACCTCTCCTCTTCTGATGCGCCTATAAATTCCCCTTTTCTCCCCTAATAGATGCTTTAGCCTCCTGTTAACCCATTTGGGATCGTTATTATTAGACCTAATTTCTCTCTGGGGAATGTATATACTCTGGGCACTGTGTACATTATTAAGAAATCAATCATAAAAGCAGATCCCTTCATATTCATAAGTATGATTATCGTCAATAAAATCATTAGCTAGATAACCCCAATCAAGATTAGACAGATGTTCCCTAAGTCCATTATAATCGGCAGAACGAAAATCGGGGATTTTTACTGTATTATCATTATTCTTGCATTCCCAATTAATGCTAAAGGTGATGGATTTGTGATCACTTGCGCCAAGCTCTTCAGTGATCTCCAGATTATTCACGAGTGTTTCCTTATTTGACAAGACTAGGTCTAGCAAATTATTACCCCTGGTAGGTTCAGTTACACTCTGTTTCAGAAAACAGTCCTGAACTGTTTCCATGAAGTCACTGGACTCTAGATTACCTGTCAAAGAATTCCAGTCAATTTGGCTAAAGTTAAAGTCCCCTACTATGACTACGTTACTGTGTCCAGAAGCCCTAACAATTTCGTCCCAAAGAAGTCTCCCTCTATCATGATCCAAGCCTGGAGGTCGGTATATTACACCTAGAATTAGTTTTTCTTGACCCTCCACGAACTCTACCCAAACAGACTCTGTTACTGCTCCATCTATTTTTATACCTTTTTTTTATGCAACAATTAATATTTTCTCGAACATACAATGCAACTCCTCCCCCCTTCCCATTACATCTATCCACATTGAATAACTTAAATCCCTGAATATTACACTCAGCAGTCATATCCCTACTCTTTAAATCATACCACGTTTCAGTTAATGCAATGATATCAAAGTTCCCAGCACATGCTACCAAACGTAGTTCATTAATTTTATTTCTTGCACTTCGACTGTTAGCATAAAATACCATCATATGTTTTTTCTTCTGCACATTTTTCCTATTCATCTTTGTTTTTACACAATTTCTGAAATTATCATTACCCAGAGTTACTCCATGACAGTTACTATTAAGATTCTTAATATCAGAGCATAAGTCAATATATCCATATTTATTATTAATCATTTCAAAACCCATACCTCTAACTAATCCTAGTTTAAAGTCCTAACAACCCCCTCAACTGAGTTAGCAAGAAAACCCACACCTGCCCTGGATAAGTGAACCCCATCCCTGGCATACATGTCATTTCGGCCATAGAAGTTGTCCCAGTTGTCAATGAATGGTACTGCATTATCCTTACAGTGTTTATCCAGCCAACAATTAATACCAATTGCTCTGGACAACCATTCATTACCAACACCTCTCCTTGGCAAAATGCCACATATAACAGGGCGCCCCCCCTTCTTCCTAATCATGTCTATAGCTGTCCTGAACTTTCTAACTAAATCCTCACTTCTACGCTTGCCTACATCATTGCCTCCAGCACTGAGGCAAATAATAGGATTGATCCCATTACCGTTCATGATGTTGTCAAGCCGGCTAACAATGTCCTCCATCCCAGCCCCAGGAAAGCATACCCTTTGTCTCCTACTCCTGTCCTTCAAGCAGAATGCCCTATCCATGTATCTAACCTGGCTATCCCCAACAACAACAATATTCTTGTGATGAATGGTTTGAAAAACCGACAAGTTGAAGATTGAGACACTTATGCAGGCTGAGGGACTGATTACCTCATACTCCTCCTCTCCTTACGCCTTCCTCTTTGTATTGGACTGATGAAGCCACTGTGTGGCGAAACGTTTCCTGAATAAAGATTCCCATATGCTGCATAAGTGTCTCAATCTTCAACAATATTCTTACCTTCCTTGTTGTCGTTCGTCGTGACGATCCCAGTAGTAGACTCACATTCGTCGGGTAGCACCGAGAATGCGTTGGAGGTTTCCACGGGAGTTTCCACAGCAGTCTCTTTCTTCTTCATCGTTTCTGGCTTTCCATTCGTCTTCTTGATCGTCAACTTCGTCGTCCCCTGCTGTCCAACCACTGACCACGATCCCTTCTTGACCTGAGGACTCGAAACAGGAGGACTACTACGAATCCTCTTGTTTTCCTCGGTCAATTCTTGTATCTCCATCTTCGCTGCCCTCAATTCTTCCTTAAGTTGCTGGTAGTGGGTGAAAGTGGGAGTGTATGACAGTGGTGGGTGAGGGTGGTGGATGACTGGTGAGTGAGAGTAGTGGGTGAAGGTGGGAGTGGATGACAGTGGTGGGTGAGGGTGGTGGATGACTGGTGAGTGAGAGTAGTGGGTGAAGGTGGGAGTGGATGACAGTGGTGGGTGAGGGTGGTGGATGACTGGTGAGTGAGAGTAGTGGGTGAAAGTGGGAGTGTATGACCGTGGTGGGTGAGGGTGGTGGATGACTGGTGAGTGAGAGTAGTGGGTGAAGGTGGGAGTGGATGACAGTGGTGGGTGAGAGTGGTGGATGACTGGTGAGTGAGAGTAGTGGGTGAAGGTGGGAGTGGATGACAGTGGTGGGTGAGGGTGGTGGATGACTGGTGAGTGAGAGAAGTGGGTGAAAGTGGGAGTGTATGACAGTGGTGGGTGAGGGTGGTGGATGACTGGTGAGTGAGAGTAGTGGGTGAAGGTGGGAGTGGATGACAGTGGTGGGTGAGAGTGGTGGATGACTGGTGAGTGAGAGTAGTGGGTGAAGGTGGGAGTGAATGACAGTGGTGGGTGACGGGTGGTGGATGACTGGTGAGTGAGAGTAGTGGGTGAAGGTGGGAGTGGATGACAGTGGTGGGTGAGGGTGGTGGATGACTGGTGAGTGAGAGTAGTGGGTGAAGGTGGGAGTGGATGACAGTGGTGGGTGAGGGTGGTGGATGACTGGTGAGTGAGAGTAGTGGGTGAAGGTGGGAGTGGATGACAGTGGTGGATGAGAGTGGTGGATGACTGGTGAGTGAGAGTAGTGGGTGAAGGTGGGAGTGGATGACAGTGGTGGGTGAGGGTGGTGGATGACTGGTGAGTGAGAGTAGTGGGTGAAGGTGGGAGTGGATGACAGTGGTGGGTGACGGGTGTTGGATGACTGGTGAGTGAGAGTAGTGGGTGAAGGTGGGAGTGGATGACAGTGGTGGGTGACGGGTGGTGGATGACTGGTGAGTGAGAGTAGTGGGTGAAGGTGGGAGTGGATGACAGTGGTGGGTGACGGGTGTTGGATGACTGGTGAGTGAGAGTAGTGGGTGAAGGTGGGAGTGGATGACAGTGGTGGGTGACGGGTGTTGGATGACTGGTGAGTGAGAGTAGTGGGTGAAGGTGGGAGTGGATGACAGTGGTGGGTGACGGGTGTTGGATGACTGGTGAGTGAGAGTAGTGGGTGAAGGTGGGAGTGGATGACAGTGGTGGGTGACGGGTGTTGGATGACTGGTGAGTGAGAGTAGTGGGTGAAGGTGGGAGTGGATGACAGTGGTGGGTGACGGGTGTTGGATGACTGGTGAGTGAGAGTAGTGGGTGAAGGTGGGAGTGGATGACAGTGGTGAGTGACGGGTGTTGGATGACTGGTGAGTGAGAGTAGTGGGTGAAGGTGGGAGTGGATGACAGTGGTGGGTGACGGGTGTTGGATGACTGGTGAGTGAGAGTAGTGGGTGAAGGTGGGAGTGGATGACAGTGGTGGGTGACGGGTGTTGGATGACTGGTGAGTGAGAGTAGTGGGTGAAGGTGGGAGTGGATGACAGTGGTGGGTGACGGGTGTTGGATGACTGGTGAGTGAGAGTAGTGGGTGAAGGTGGGAGTGGATGACAGTGGTGGGTGACGGGTGTTGGATGACTGGTGAGTGAGAGTAGTGGGTGAAGGTGGGAGTGGATGACAGTGGTGGGTGACGGGTGTTGGATGACTGGTGAGTGAGAGTAGTGGGTGAAGGTGGGAGTGGATGACAGTGGTGGGTGACGGGTGTTGGATGACTGGTGAGTGAGAGTAGTGGGTGAAGGTGGGAGTGGATGACAGTGGTGAGTGACGGGTGTTGGATGACTGGTGAGTGAGAGTAGTGGGTGAAGGTGGGAGTGGATGACAGTGGTGAGTGACGGGTGATGAATGAGAGATACGGGTGACGGGTGAGAGAGTACTGGCAGAAACGGAAGTCCTCTCTCTGTCACTTCCTCCTTCACTTCCTCTCTCCTTCACTTCCTCTCTCTTTCACTTCCTCTCTCTGTCACTTCCTCTCTCCGTCACTTCCTTCCTCCCTCACTTAATCCCTCCTTCACTTCCTCCCTCTTTCACTTCCTCTCTCCATCACTTCCTCCTTCACTTCCTCCCTCCTTCACTTCCTCTCTCTTTCACTTCCTCTCTCCTTCACTTCCTCTCTCTGTCACTTCCTCCTTCCTTCACCTCCTCTCTCTGTCACTTCCTCCCTCCTTCACTTCCTCCCTCCTTCACTTCCTCCCTCCTTCACTTCCTCTCTCCGTCACTCCCTCCTTCACTTCCTCCCTCCTTCACTTCCTCTCTCCGTCACTTCCTCCCTCCTTCACTTCCTCTCTCCTTCACTTCCTCTCTCCGTCACTCCCTCCTTCACTTCCTCTCTCCTTCACTTCCTCTCTCCGTCACTCCCTCCTTCACTTCCTCTCTCCTTCACTTCCTCCCTCCTTCACTTCCTCTCTCCGTCACTTCCTCCCTCCTTCACTTCCACACTCCATCACTTCCACTCACCGTCACTTCCTCCTTCACTTCCTCTCTCCTTCACTTCCTCTCTCCTTCACTTCCTCTCTCCGTCACTCCCTCCTTCACTTCCTCCCTCCTTCACTTCTTCCCTCCTTCACTTCCTCTCTCCATCACTTCCTCCTTCACTTCCTCTCTCCGTCACTTCCTCCTTCACTTTCCCTCCTTCACTTCATCCGTCATTTCTAACCTCCTTAATTTCCACCCTCTTTCACTTCCTCCTTCGCTTCATGTCTCCTTCACTTCCTCCATTCTTCACTTCCTCCCTCCATCACTTCCTCCATCCTTCACTTCCTCCCTCCATCACTTTCTCTCTCCTTCACTTCCTCTCTCCTTACTTCCCCTCCTTCAGTTTCCCTCCTTCACGTGCTCCCTCCTTCACTTTCCCCTCCTTTACTTCCCCTCCTTAACCTCCTCCCTCCCTTTCTCCATCTTCCAGTTTATGGTCAGTTATATAGAAGAAATGAATTGTTATAAACGTTCTCAGTTGGCTTAGAAGTTGTGAGTTAGCCAACAGGTTGTGAGTTGTGTGTTCTTAAGTTAGTTAGCAGGTTGTGAGCTGTGGTTGTTAAGTTAGTTATAACAGGTTGTGAGTTGTGGTTGTTAAGTTAGTTAACAGGTTGTGAGTTGTGGTTGTTAAGTTAGTTAACAGGTTGTGAGTTGTGGTTGTTAAGTTAGTTAACAGGTTGTGAGTTGTGGTGGTTGTTAAGTTAGTTAACAGGCTGTGAGTTGTTGTGGTTGTTGAGTTAGTTAATAACAGGTTGTGAGTTGTGGTTATTAAGTTAGTAAACAGGTTGTGAGTTGTTTGTGGCTAAGTTAGTTAACAGGTTGTGAGTTGTGGTTGTTAAGTTAGTTAACAGGTTGTGAATTGTGGTTGTTAAGTTAGTCAACAGGTTGTGAGTTGTGGAGGTTGTTAAGTTAGTTAACAGGTTGTGAGTTGTGGTTGTTAAGTTAGTTAACAGGTTGTGAGTTGTGGAGGTTGTTAAGTTAGTTAACAGGTTGTGAGTTGTGGTTGTTAAGTTAATTAACAGGTTGTGAGTTGTGGAGGTTGTTAAGTTAGTTAACAGATTGTGAGTTGTGGTTGTTAAGTTAATTAACAGGTTGTGAGTTGTGGTTGTTAAGTTAGTTAACAGGTTGTTAGTTGTGGTTGTTAAGTTAGTTAACAGGTTGTGAGTTGTGGAGGTTGTTAAGTTAGTTAACAGGTTGTGAGTTGTGGTTGTTAAGTTAATTAACAGGTTGTGAGTTGTGGTTGTTAAGTTAGTTAACAGGTTGTTAGTTGTGGTTGTTAAGTTAGTTAACAGGTTGTGAGTTGTGGAGGTTGTTAAGTTAGTTAACAGATTGTGAGTTGTGGTTGTTAAGTTAATTAACAGGTTGTGAGTTGTGGTTGTTAAGTTAGTTAACAGGTTGTTAGTTGTGGTTGTTAAGTTAGTTAACAGGTTGTGAGTTGTGGTTGTTAAGTTAGTTAACAGGTTGTGAGTTGTGGTTGTTAAGTTAGTTAACAGGTTGTGAGTTGTGGAGGTTGTTAAGTTAGTTAACAGATTGTGAGTTGTGGTTGTTAAGTTAATTAACAGGTTGTGAGTTGTGGTTGTTAAGTTAGTTAACAGGTTGTTAGTTGTGGTTGTTAAGTTAGTTAACAGGTTGTGAGTTGTGGAGGTTGTTAAGTTAGTTAACAGGTTGTGAGTTGTGGTTGTTAAGTTAATTAACAGGTTGTGAGTTGTGGTTGTTAAGTTAGTTAACAGGTTGTTAGTTGTGGTTGTTAAGTTAGTTAACAGGTTGTGAGTTGTGGAGGTTGTTAAGTTAGTTAACAGATTGTGAGTTGTGGTTGTTAAGTTAATTAACAGGTTGTGAGTTGTGGTTGTTAAGTTAGTTAACAGGTTGTTAGTTGTGGTTGTTAAGTTAGTTAACAGGTTGTGAGTTGTGGTTGTTAAGTTAGTTAACAGGTTGTGAGTTGTGGTTGTTAAGTTAGTTAACAGGTTGTGAGTTGTGGAGGTTGTTAAGTTAGTTAACAGGTTGTGAGTTGTGGTTGTTAAGTTAGTTAAAAGACTGTGAGTTATGGTTAAGTTAGTTAACAGGTTGTGAGTTGTGGTTGTTAAGTTAGTTAAAAGACTGTGAGTTATGGTTGTTAAGTTAGTTAACAGGTTGTGAGTTGTGGTGGTTGTTAAGTTAGTTAACAGGTTGTGAGTTGTGGTGGTTGTTAAGTTAGTTAACAGGTTGTGAGTTGTGGAGGTTGTTAAGTTAGTTAACAGGTTGTGAGTTGTGGTGGTTGTTAAGTTAGTTAACAGGTTGTGAGTTGTGGTGGTTGTTATTGTAATAAATTTACATTTTCTTGGCCTGTAGAGAATGAATCTGTGAATTACCAAAATGTTCAAGAATCACAGGTAGAGCGATTTTTACAGTTGTTTACAAAACACGTATATAAAACTATGTGTAAATCTCAGTTTAGCTGACAGCAAAACAATTCCCGGAATACTGCACGCTCGTAGGCTCCCACTTGCCTGAACACGGTGAAAGTTGCTGCCAATATTTACCTCAAGGAGCCTGTGAACAGCTGAGCTCTGTGAGGCTGGCAAAGGCCTACCAAACTCTGGAAGTAATAAATTATAAACAATCAGACCATTTGTTTCTCTCCATAAATTAGCGTAACTTCCAGGAGCCGATGTTTTCACCAAGATGGTTGGTAGACAACAACGACCCCCCAGGGAGGGTCAGCTCTCCTCTCATACTATTGTCACACGGAAGCCAGAGAAATATTTTGCTTTCTGATAGATTTCTTGATGTTTTGTTCAAGCCGAGTGAATGTGCAAAACAACATATGTTGCACATCTAGCAAACTTTTACTTTTATGCAGTATACACCTAGATTTACTTCCCTGTGTTTCTTAATCGTTACTTGAGCTGTAAAACTTCTTATCCAGTTCAGCAGTCCAGGCTGACACAAATCGCGATGATGATTCCTGGAACCTTCAGCTGATACAGCAAACACCAGAATTTAATGTTCATATGTAATATGTAATCTACTTTCTGTATCTACCATGAAAGCGTAACACTTTGAAGACAGCTCGTATAAAAGTATGATGGTGGTGATGATCCGGTCGTTTATGGTTGGGATACGGAGGCTTCGATAGGAGGTTGTGGTAGTAAGGGAAAGAGGAGGGCGGGAAAGATGGTTTGTCTGGTAGCAAGGTGGTGGTTTTGGGGTAGCTGAACACGGGAGGGAGGGAGGGAGGGAGAGTCATATATTTGGGCAGTCCAGGGTAACCTCAGCATGGTCGCTGGTGATGGCCACAAACACTAACATAAAACCTAGTACCCTGTCAGGGATCAGTCAGTCGAGTTGTCACCACTACCAACATTAAGCTCTCCTCCCTCCACTCCCACTGTGAAGTTCCTCGGTGGAGGCCATCAAGAAAGGCCTTTGCTGGAGGCTAGCATTGCAGCCTGGTGCAACTGCTCTTAACAACAGATTCTTCTCGACCACCACAATCACAAGACTGACAAAACGTTACTTGACACTGCAGGAGGGAGCGAGCACCTCCTTGGAGGTTCATCAGAGTGTATGTCCCAGCAGAGTAACACCAAGAGTGGTGTTCCAGCAGAGTAACACCAGGAGTGGTGTCCCAGCAGTGTAACACCAGGAGTGGTGTCCCAGTAGTGTAACACCAGGAGTGGTGTCCCAGCAGTGTAACACCAGGAGTGGTGTCCCAGCAGTGTAACACCAGGAGTGGTGTTCCAGCAGAGTAACACCAGGAGTGGTGTCCCAGCAGTGTAACACCAGGAGTGGTGTCCCAGCAGTGTAACACCAGGAGTGGTGTCCCAGCAGTGTAACACCAAGAGTGGTGTTCCAGCAGAGTAACACCAGGAGTGGTGTCCCAGCAGTGTAACACCAGGAGCCATGAACGTGTGAAAACAAAATCGAGCCTCTCACGCACCGAGCTCCCGCGTCATGCGTGATTAATGTATGAACATTGATTTCAAGGCATCCGACTTGGTGTAAACAGGATCGACTTCGTGCATGAAATAGTGGCTGAATATTCATTGGTTACGACGTGTGGATGTCACTCAAGGTGCATTACAGATGAGTGAGTGTATAATGAAATGATGACCCGCGAAGCTTCCCCACAATACAACACATTCAACGCTGCGTTGAACTTTGATCTCGAATTTAATTACGTAATATTAAAGAAATAATAAGTAGCTGCTTGTACCAGAGGGGAGGAGGTGGAGACCAGTGCTCAAGAAGGAGTTAGTGAGACATCATCACTTGTACAATCACAGCCAAAAGTGAGAGTCTGCCCTGCTCGCTGCGTCCTTCAGTAACTGTGTCTGCTGCAGGGCCATCTTGAATGGCTCTCTTTCTTTAATTAAAATATCTCTGAAGGAAAGGAAAATTAAGAAGAAAGGACTCACGCTCACCAAGACTCGAAGTTCGACACTTTTCTTCTTGGTCAAGTTGGTGGAAAGAAATTACCAAGGAAGAAATATAATTGGCCAGAACTATTTTAACAGTGTTATATAGAAACTTCCTTTAAATCAAGAAAAAATCTGTGTTTATTTCATTAGCATCAAACAAGGTGAAATCACTGTATGGTTCTCATGAAACTCGCGGAATTTTAAGATTTCTTAAACTTCGAGAAGGCTTGTGATAGTGAACTGAACACTGATCGTTACGTTAAGAAAAATCAACGTAAAACTGATACACAAGGACAAATAAATTGAAATTAGATCAGAAGTGAGGAAGTAGAAGAGAGAAAAAAGATTGTGAAGAGAAGAGGTTCCAGTGAGCCTCTCATTAACAGTGATAACATCACTACATACAATGGAGTGGATCTCTCTTGTTTCCAGCGGTAAGTAGTGTTGCTGGTGTGTGTTGCTGGTGTGTTGATAGTGTGTATTGCCGGTGTGTGTTGATAGTGTGTGTTGCTGGTGTGTGTTGATAATGTGTTTTGCCGGTGAGTGTTGATAGTGTGTTGCTGGTGTGTGTTAATAGTGTGTGTTGCCGGTGTGTGTTGATAGTGTGTTGCTGGTGTGTGTTGATAGTGTGTGTTGCCGGTGTGTGTTGATAGTATGTGTTGCTTGTGTGTGTTGATAGTGTGTGTTGCCGGTGTGTGTTGATAGTGTGTGTTGCTGGTGTGTGTTGATAGTGTGTTTTGCCGGTGAGTGTTGATAGTGTGTGTTGCTGGTGTGTTGATAGTGTGTGTTGATAGTGTGTGTTGCTGGTGTGTTGATAGTGTGTGTTGGTAGTGTGTGTTGCTGGTGTGTGTTGCTGGTGTGTGTTGACAGTGTGTGTTGCCGGTGTGTGTTGATAGTGTGTGTTGCTGGTGTGTGTTGATAGTGTGTGTTGCTGGTGTGTGTTGCTGGTGTGTGTTGATAGTGTGTGTTGATAGTGTGTGTTGATAGTGTGTGTTGCTGGTGTGTGTTGCTGGTGTGTTGATAGTGTGTGTTGATAGTGTGTGTTGGTAGTGTGTTGATAGTGTTTATTCCTGGTGTGTGTTGAGAGTGTGTGTTGCTGGTGTGTGTTGCTGGAGTGTGTTGATAGTGTGTGTTGCCGGTGTGTGTTGATAGTGTGTGTTGCTGGTGTGTGTTGATAGTGTGTGTTGCTGGTGTGTGTTGCTGGTGTGTGTTGATAGTGTGTGTTGATAGTGTGTGTTGATAGTGTGTGTTGCTGGTGTGTGTTGCTGGTGTGTGTTGATAGTGTGTGTTGATAGTGTGTGTTGGTAGTGTGTTGATAGTGTTTATTCCTGGTGTGTGTTGAGAGTGTGTGTTGCTGGTGTGTGTTGATAGTGTGTGTTGATAGTGTGTGTTGATAGTGTATGTTGCTGGTGTGTGTTGCTGGTGGGTTGATAGTGTGTGTTGATAGTGTGTGTTGCTGGCGTGTGTTGCTGGTGTGTGATGATAGTGTGTGTTGATAGTGTGTGTTGCTGGCAGA